>NW_027556402.1:178727574-178880074 GCF_003287225.1 Phascolarctos cinereus | reverse complement strand
TGCCTACTCTTTTAAAAGTAAATGTAAGCAAGTAGCAAGAATATATATATTAACAAGTTCAGCTCTTCAGTTCCCTGCCCCCAGGATACATCCTGTTTGATCATAACAGTTCCCAAAGGAATGAAAAAAATCTGTCTAAAGAACTCCTTTCTTGACACTAGTTTATATAGACCAAAAAGTAGGCTTCACTTCATTTAAAAGCCTAGCTCCATTTGAGTTCTATGATGAAAGGCTATGTATGAGCTTTAATTCACTGACATCATTCAGCCTAATTACTCTTTTAGAGGCCAAGGTCCAATGGTAGAACTAATAATACCTAAGTAAGTCACACTAGTGGTAAGTGAAAAAGGTGGGATTTGAACTTAGGTCTCCTGTTTGCTAATCCACTGGTCCTATTATAGCACACAGCCTTTGAGTACAACTATTTCTAGAACTCATAAAGTGGGCCAAAGCTACTATCTGGCAATGAGTCTGGGTGATAAGAAGGAGGAGGAAGAGGAGGATAGTTGAACATTTATATGGTGCTTTAAGGCTTATACAGGGCTTTACTTACATTATCTTACTTGAAAAGATCACTGGGCCATCCTATCATCTTCTTAGACTCATCTGCATAGGCTCCCATTCAAGCAATGAGTCCTAGCAATTGATGTTATGCTGGTGGATGGGTGACAGGACAACACACAATTCCCGCCTAATGCTCTATATGGGCTCTCTGTGCCTTGAAGCACACAATTTAATTATTCTCATCATTATGCTAGCGTGTGTAGCAAGCTATCAGTGTTATTGGTGGCCATAAAGTTGTCCAACCTTTCAAAAAAAATGCAACCATTGTAATATTTGACTTGATGAACCCTTAAGGCTATGAAGTTCCTTAGATAACTCGGTACTATTTAGTTTTCTTACCAAACTATACGAAGAGCAACTTTTAAAAAGGAATTAATGAATACATACATATAGAAGAGAGATACACAGGCAGAGATAAGCAGAGATATTTTCCAAAGGATCAGATCCAGTACAGATAGAAATCCATATATTCTTTTGTTGAACAAATTCATTAGGCTTCCCACGGTGATGTGATGCTCTAGCAAGGATTCCCAGGAACGTCCATACTGTGTTCCTAGTACATGTATTATCTCTTGTCTCATTGTCTTTTTGGTCTAACCTGGGCTGGAAATTGCCTCTGCCTCTTAGAGTTTATAGTTTTCTTCAAAGCTCAGCTCAAATGCTTCCTCTTACCTTATCTGATCACTCCCTCTCCATTATCTTGTATGTAATATATGTGTGTGTCTATTTGTATATGTATGTATGTATATACATATATATACACACATACAGATATATACAAATATATATATATATATGTGTGTGTATAAACACACATACCTAGATATATGTACATACATATACATGTAGCTTAGATATTAGATATTAGATATACTATATACTATCCATACTATATACTATCCATATAATATATAGCATGTATACTTTATATTATTTGTTATTCAATTGTTTTCAGCTGTGTCTGCCTCTTTGTGACCCCATTTTGGATTTACTTGATGAAGATACTGGAGTGGTTTGCCATTTCCTTCTCCAGATCATTTTACAGATGAGGAAACTAAGGCAAATGGGGTTAAATAACTTGCTCAGGGTCATACATTTGGTAATTGTCCAAGGCCATATTTGAACTCAGGTCTTCCTGACTTCAGGCCTGGCACTCTATCCATGGCACCTAGCTTCCTTACTTTATATTACATGGTTATGATACAAAATACATAGTGCTTATTTATATATGCACATTTATTTCCTCTGATAGAATACAAGTTCCTTGAAGGCAGGAACTGTTATATTTTTGTTGCTATATTTCCAGTGCCTAGCATAAAGCACTCAAGAGGTGCTTAATAAATGTGTGTAATAAATTGTCAATAAATTGACTAATTCCCCATAGATTGAGAATGTCCACAAATGCTTGCCACAGTGGCCGCCACCCACTAGTCAGAAGAATGACAGAGAATCCTTTCCATCTCCTCCCAAGTTCTAAAAGTTGTACCACCTCTGCCCCTCGCCTGCTTCAAGAATGGAAAACAACAGGGGCAGCTAGGTGGCGCAGTGGATAGAGCATTGGCCCTGGATTCAGGAGGATCTGAGTTCAGATGCGGCCTCAGACACATAACACTTACTAGCTGTGTGACCCTGGGCAAGTCACTTAACCCCATTGCCTAACTTAAAAAAAAAAAAGAATGGAAAACAACAGAACTTTGGCAGTCCACTCTCGCAAGGTTGCCGTGTTCTATGTGTGACATCTCTGAGTCAGTCTTGGAAGAATCTGATGGATTTTTCTGAAGGTGAGGGTTGGACCTTAATGATTCTTGGCTATCCAAGGACAATTGCTAAAAACCTTTTCTGTAAACTAAGACTGGAGGGGCAGGGAGGTGGTACAGTATATAGAGCACCGGCCCTGGAGTCAAGAGGACCTGAGTTCAAATCTGGCTTCAGACACATAATGCTTACTAGCTGTGTGACTCTGGGCAAGTTACTTAACCCAATTGCCTCACCAAACAACAACAATGACACACAAAAAAACCCCCCAAAACCCCAAGACTGGAGCAAAGAAGCCTTTCTGAAATGACAAGGGCTTAAGACAAAGTGGTGAAAATAATAGGCCTATTATGAGGAGACAAATTTTCTATCTTCTTTCTTTCTAAAATTACTTGCACTTTATTTTAATTGACTTTTTTGTTTTTTAGCAAAACAAAAATTATTTTAATTTACATGTTTTGTTTTTACATTAGCTTTGTTTCCAAATATATCCCACCCCACTCTGCTATCTAGACAGACTTCATTTCTAAAAAGAGAGAGACAGAGACAGAGACAGTGAGAGTGAGAGAAATAGGAAGGGGGAGGATTTTGCCTTCATCCTGAGATTGTCTTCTACTTGCACTAATTCTGTCTTGGATGTAGTTATTTGCATGTTGTCTCCCCCATTAGATTGTGAGCTCCTTGAGGGCAGGGATCCTGGGGTTTGTTTGTTTGGGGGGCCTTTCCTTGTATCTCCTGTGCTTACTTAGCACAGTGCCTGGCATACAATAAGTACTTAATAATGCTTGTTGAATGACATCAACCTAGTCTGAACATATTTTAGTATGACACCCAAAAGCTCCCATGTGTGCAAAGTAGGGAGGGAGGCTTGTTTTCTGCTTTCCTGTTTGGGGCCAAGATCGGTCATTATAATTACATATGGCATTCCATTTCATTGTTATTGCTATATCCACTTACATTGTTTTAGTCACTGTGTGTGTTGTTTTCTTGGTTCAGGCAGTTGGAATTTCATAAATGAGCACTACTGGAACCAAAGTGTAATCATGGGGAGTTTAACACATGCTTTTTGTTTTCTATTTTAAGTGTATTTCACGGTGAGGTGACTTTTTTTTTTTTTAGGAGCAAGGCTGAATCCTTGCCTTAGGGCTTATTCATGACATGCCCAGCATGCTTAGCAGTGCAACAGTTACAGAACTATTCTAAATGTAACTTTTGTTGAACTGTCCATCCAACACTGTCTCTGCAGTGGACTGATCAGTAGGGTCCTGGTGATGTTTCATTGCTTTATTTTAAAATTAATTTAGCAAGGAAAAAAACAAGTATGTATTTATTGCCCATTATGTGTTAGGAACTACACTTCAGTGCTTTACAAATATTATTTCTTTTAATCCTCACAAAAACCCTCAGAGCATAGGTACAGTTATGATCTCTGTTTTACAGGTGAGAAAACTGAGGCAGACTTATTACTTGGGTGATTCTTCATAAATTGCTTAAAGCTCCCTGTGGCTCAGTTTCTTCAGTTATAAAACTAGGGAGTTAGAAGAAGGTTCCTCCGAGGGCTCTAGATCTATAGTCTGAAGTAGAGGAAATTATTCTTAGATATTATGCCTCCCTAATTCAGCCTAAGATCAGAAGAACTCTCTTGGCTACCATGACTGTTGACTTATATTGATTTGCAGTCCATTGATTTTATCCAATCATCTCATCTTCTCAACAACCCTGTCATGTGTGTAGTGGATAGATCATTATCCCCGTTTTCTGGATGGGGCAGCTGAGACTCAGAGAGAATAAGTGATTTGCCTTAGTTCCCACAGCTAATCATTGAAAGAGGTCCATTGAACCTGGTCTTGTGATACAGTGATATTCACTGTGATGCAGGGAAAAGAGCACTGAATTTTGAATCAGAAGACCAGATCCTAGCAAGTTCCTTTGGACTTTGGGTCTCCCCTTGTCCGCTCTGAACCTCAGTTTCCTCATCTCTAAAATAAAGATATTAGACAAGAAAATCTCTAAGTTCCCTTCCAGCTCTAAATCCCTTGGTCTTCCTAAAGGTCCTAAATTACTGCAAACCACTTGATAAAAAAAAAAAAGATAAAGTACTTGCCAGAAACTTTCTGAAAACTCAGTGAAAGCTGCATAGGTCTCAGTTCAGCAGAAACTAAAACAATCTCTGTTCTCCTCCTACACATTGCAGCAATCAAGTAACTAGGGGCTCAGCGAAGTTATTTTTATGATTTGTATGTGTTGTTAGTACATCCTGAGGCCTTGAAGCATTTAGAACCAATCCATTATACACGACTCTGCTTATAGAAAAACCACATGCTAGGAAAACCGTTAACATGATTTTAACATGGCATTGTCCATCATTGTAGGGTCCTTAATGACTAAGAATGAAAGGTACGAAGTAGTCAACTAGCTTTTTCTTGACATGGTATTAGGGACTATTTAGGAACATAAGTAAATGTTTAGTCTATTTACTCTTCTGAAGTATTTTCTGGCCTTGAGCAATTGTAGGTGACATTTAGGCACATTTTCACACCTAATAGACCATTTGACCCTCACAAGGTACATTTTAGATGTGGTGTGGCATATTAGAAACTAAAGGTTGGCCTTGAAGTTTGGTGAGACCAGGGCTTGGATCTACCTGCTCATGCTTATTTTCTGGGTGCCCTTGGGGAAGCCTCTGAACCTCAGTTTCTTCATCTGTGTAGAAGAGATAATACCTGTGCTACGGATCACATGAGATTGTTGTGAGGATCAAACACAAAAAGACATGCAAAATGTTTTGCAAACCATTAAGTACTAAAGAAATGTCAGTTATTATGATCATCTTATATTGTGGGAAAACTGAAGTTCAGAGTTTTTTTGTTGCCTCTGATCTCGTGTCTAATAAATAGCAGAAACCAGGACTTTTGAACAAACATTCCACTTCAAATCCAAGGTGATCTCCATTAGTCTACACTGGCCTCTCTTGAATCACTCCATTTTCTTTTTGTTTGAAATTTCTCTTTAGATGCATTTTTCTTATTGACATAAGGAAGTAGTGAAGAGAAGTGATGATGGTTTAATTTTTTAAATAAAATATAGGGTTTGGAATAGATGTTTTGAGAGTTCCCTTATTCCCTAGAGGTAGCGAGGTGCTATAGTGGATAGAACACTGGGCCCAGAGTCAAGAAGACTCGATTTCAAGTCTTACCCTAGACACTTATTAATTGTATGACCCTGAGCAAGTCACTAAATCATCTGCCTCAGTTTCCTCAACTGTAAAACAGGCATCATAATAGCTCCTGCTTCATAGGGTTGTAGTGAGGATCAAGTGAGATATTTGTGAGGTGCTTAGCACAGTACCCAGTACATAATTGTTGTTATTTGTCTTTAATCCTAGAAGAGGATCATGACATCAGGAAGGTGATACCATGACTTTCAAGTGAATTGGATTTAGGTGAGGGAGGACTGTGCAAAGTCACCAGCCTCACTTTTTCCTCTCGAGCCATCTGGGTCCGGTAGCAAGATATAGATCAGAGCAACTGGAGATGTCCTGGCCCCCAGTACATAGTAGACACTTAATAAAAGCTTTCTCCCTTTCTTCCTTTCTTGGCCTGAACTCATTGAAGCCTTTGTAATTTGAGTCTACAACACAGATTCCTGTTTATAATAACAATAATGGCGCAGTCTAGGAGTCATCCTTGGCTCTTCTCTTTTACCCCACTCCCCCACCCAGCTGGGTGGCACAGTAGATGTAAAGTACCAGGTCTGGAGTCAGAAAGACTCATTTTCCTGAGTTCAAATCTGCCTCAGACCTTTACTTGCTGTGTGACCCTGGGCAAAGCCATTTAACCCTGTTTGCTTCAATTTCCTCATCTGTAAAGTAAGCTGGAGAAGGAAATGACAAACCACCCCAGTATCTTTGCCAAGAAAACCCCAAATGGGGTCATGAAGAATCGGACAGGACTGAAACAACTAAACAATAACCACTCATATCCAATCCGTTTCCAAGGCCTGTTGACTTTCGCTTCATAACATCTCTAGCATCATCACCCTTATCTCTTCTGACACTGCCACCACTCTGGTGTGGATAACCCTCATCAGCTTACGCCTGGACTATTGCAATAGCTTGCTGGTTGGTTTCCTTGTCACAAGTCTCTCCTCACTGCAGTCCATCCTCCCACTCATGTGTCAAAGTGATCTTCCTAATGCTCAAGCTATGGAAGGCTGAGCTCTTCAAATCAAATAATCAAGAATGGAATGGCACTACAATGAGACCACTTCACGTTATAGCTTGTGTTTCTTTTTGATTTGCCTAAAGATCTTTCATGCATGGCATAATTTGGAAAGGGCACGTATTACATTCCATTTGACACACTGAATAACTTCTATACTATAGTTCAGTCACAATGACTTTGAAGGTGCCTTCTAGCTTCAGACACTTTTTGTTTAGAAGGAGCCTATGTGGTAATTTTGGGAGAAAACGGGAGGAAGACCATAAATCGGTGATGTAGAAAGTATTTATTGTCGACTTTGTTGTTGTTGTGTAGTCATTTCAGTTGTATTTGACTCTTTGTGGACCCATCTGGGGTTTTCTTGGCAAATATGCTAGTTTGCCATTTTCTTTTCCAGTTCATTTTACAAGTGAGTAAACTGAAGCAATCAGGGTTAAGTGACTTGCCCAGGGTCACACAGCTAGTAAGTGTCTGAAGCTGGATTTGAACTCAAAAAGACTAGTCTTCCTGACTCCAGGCCCAGCACTCTATCCACTATACCACCTAGTTGTCCCTTAATGTCCAGTAGTCCTCTAATTAAAAAAAAATGTTAGTTCAATAAAAACAAATAATCATGACCGATAGAAGGGACTTCATATTTTTGTAATTGCCAGGTTTTGTATGTGTTTCCTATTTTGTGAATATTTGGAGTGAGATGCCTCCTCCAAATTTTAATGACTTTCCTTAATTTTCTTTCACCATCCATGGAAATTAGTCTTAAGCAACTTGGCTAATGTAGCTTCAGATCTTTGTCCCAAGAGAATCCACTCTTCACCTTCGCTGCAACATCTAAAACTTAGGAGGAAATGCATTTACCCAAGCAACCACATGCAGCAGCTACTAATAGATATGACATGATGTCCTAATGAGTAAGATGTTCTGAGTTAGTCATTCGGCAACATGACCTCATAAAGCCCAGTCTGAAGACAGCTTTTCATCCCTGCTGAGCAAGCATTCATAATTCACAGGGCTCTTGGTGCACACACTAATGCCAGCCCTTAATAATCATGCATATTCTGAAGTTTGGAGACTCTAAGGAGTCTAAGGAATGTTTTACAGCTTCTCCTCAATTGGACTTTATGCAACTTTCAGTGAGTTTTTGGAAGATTTCTGGTAAGCATGGTTTTAATCTAATTGTTTGAACAATCTAAGGCTAGAAGGATGATCATGAGATTTAGAGCTGCAAGGGAACTGATCTCTTCAATTTTCAGATGAAGCAACTGACGCTCAGAAAGGTTTAGGGGTTCAACTAAAGTCACAAAGTAACAGTCCTCTGACTCACAATCTAATGCTTTTTCCACCATATCACCAAAGACTTTAACTTTGTGGATAAAGCAGAAACCCTGGACAGGAGGATCAGGTTCAAATCTAGCTCTTTTGCTGATTAGCTATAGGAACTAAAGCAAGCCCTTATTCCCTTTGAGTTTTAGTTTCTCCATCCACAAAGTGGGGCCAATAATCCTTTCACTGCTTACTTGATAGAGTTGTTAAGAGGATGGACTGAGTGGATAAAATTAATGAACTGCAAGCTTAATGAGTCAACAGTGTCCCATGATCACCAAGAAAGGTCATGCAATCTTAGGTTACGTTAGAGAGGCTTAGTGTTCCAAACTACTAGTGTGAGTTCACATCTAGAGAGTAGTATTCAGTTTTCCCTGCCATATTGAGGGAGGAAATTGATCAGATGGAGAAGGTCCAGAGAAGGGCAATTGGGATGGTGAAGAAGTCTGATTTTATGTATGTGCAACTTGGTAGAAAGAATTAAGGATGGGAGCAGCTAGGTATTGCAGAGGATAAAGCACTGGCTCTGGAGGCAGGAAGACCTGAGTTCAAATCTAGCTGTGTGACCCTGGACAAGTCATTTAACCCTGATTGACTCCAAAAAGAAAACAAAAAATTAAGGATGTTTAGCCTGGACAAGAGCTATTTAAGGAGTGAATATGATAGATGTCTCCAAGTATTTGAAGACCTACTGATGTAGAAGAGATTAGACTTATTCTGCTGGATGCCAAAGAACAGAACAAAGAGTAGTGGGTGGAAATTGCATGAAAGCCAATTTAGATTTGAGGTCAGGAAAGGCTAGCTAGCTAGGTAACCCTAGCAATGGAAGCTACCCAAAGGTGAAATTAGAGAATAATCTAGGGTGACTGGAAAGAAGAGGACAGGGGGGAGGGGAGACAAAAATCAGATAATGCTGGAAAATTAGTTTGATATCAGAATAATGGGGGCCTTGAATGCCAGGTCGATGAGTTTGAATTTTTATTTGGAAGATGGTAAGGAGTCACTGATGAGTTCTGAGCAGAGGAGCTATCTACTCAGCTCTGTGTAAGAAAGCTCATTCTGGCTCAGTGAGTGATCGTAAGCGATGTGTGTAAGTGAAGGATGGATTGGATATTTGCAGAGAGAGTGAGAGAGTGAAGCACGGAAGCCTTGTTAGAAGGCAGTTATAGTTGTCCAGGCAAATGTTATGAGAGCCTGTATTAGATTGGCAGCAGAGAGGAATAGAGAAGGGTTGGGGGAGAATAGGGGTGTGCTGGAGTCAGCCTGAACTGACCTTCTAGAACCAATCTAAATTTTTTCAGTGCGAGCGTTTAGACCTCAGAAATCAGCAAATGTTACAAATAAGGGCTAGATTTATTGTTTTGTTCATTGTCTAGACTTACAAAAGTGATGGGAAAATTGTTAATAATGCAGAGAAAATTTAAAATATGTTGTATGTATATTTCCCCTCCAGGGAGCCAGTGGTTAAACATTTACCAAAACTCTGCTAAATGAGAGAGCTATGGACAGAAGCAGAATTGAAAGGATTTAATAACCTTGAACATAACTGTTTATTCTGTTTACATATTAACTAATCTTATTGGTAAGAAAGCCCCACACTGAATCCATAGGCCACATAGTTGAGTCACATCATTATCCTTAGGCCAACACAGTTCAAGACACTTAGGTAAAAAATGACATAGAAAAATGGGCATGAGTCAAACAAAGGTGGAAATGTCCTCCTGGAGAAGGAAAAGTCTAAAAACCTAAATGTACGCTACCCTACTAAGAGGAAAGAGGTCAAACGTCTTATAGTGGAGAGAAGTACAGGCCTTCGAGTCAGGAAGATTTGGTTTAAATCTCACTTACTTGTGTGACCTTGGACAGGTCTCCTAACTTCTGGGGACATCCATTTTCTTCTTGTAGAAAGAGCAGGCTGGGCTAGATGACCTTTAAGTTCCCTTGCAGGCTCAATTTATGATCCTATGATCTTAACTCTCCTAACTTTTCAGGCAACTCCCTAGGGTTGATGTATTAAATCACAGACTTAATGGTTCCCCAGGCGGATGAAATCATAGCTCCTCTACAGATTTGAATATGAGGATACAGTGATACAGTCTTAACCAGCGGTTTTCATTTTGGTTTGGTTTTTGTAAAAAGGTAAAGGGTTTTCCTTGGCTAAAGCACTGTCTAATGTAAGTCATCGCCACCATTTTTGTTATTCCTTCCCTCAAGCAATCAAAGTGGCCAGTGTGGCGAAAGAACTCTGGCTTTGAAATCAGAGGAGGTGAGTTTGACTTCAGGCTCTTACGAGTTTTCACTCTTGTGACTCTCAGAAGGCCCTTTAACTCTCCCTGGGCTTCATCTTGCTCATCTATAAAATGAGAGACTCAGCTGTGTGACCCTGGGCAAGTCACTGAACCCCAACTGCCTAAAAATTAAAATATATGTACAGATATGAATGAGAGCCTGGGGCTTGGTGATGTCTAAGATATCTTCAAACTCCAAGTCCTGTGGTCTCCAAGGACAAAGCTGGTGCTAGGATCCCGGGGTGAGTCCGCCTGATTCAGATCTTTAAAATAGCCGACACTCCCTTCCCCCAGCTGTGTCCCGTGTGCATTTCCCAGCATGCTTGATGCTGATTGCTTTGTTCTGGGCTGGGTTCTTTCTGATTGTGTTTTCCTAGAGCTCTTTAGTACCCAAACTTGTCTTGCTTGATCAGACACAATTGATGTTATACACGATCAGCAAATTAACATACTGCCCAAGCAATTTCCTGTGGGTTATTATTAGGCATTCTGATCAGAAGGTTCTCTTGGCTGTACAACAAATAAGCAAGCCTAATTTGAAAATGTGAGGAAGAAAAATAAACTGTCCGAAGCCCACGGTAATGTATAAAACATCATGTCTCTCCTTAGAATTATTCAGTTGTGTGGGTAAGTTTACATAAATGATTACTTCTTTGAGAAAGGCATTTCTGAATGCACACAGACTCAGAGGTTCATGCATACCCAGTCAGGGTTTGGAATTGGATCATGAAGACAGCAAAAAAAACCCCCAAGACCCCCCCCCCCCAACACAACAAATTATCAACCAATGAATATTTCTCAATCACCTTCTGTGTGTACAAAGCTCTATGTAGGATTTGCAGGAGAGTGACCAGGTTTCTGAAGTTGAACATGTAACTAGCTGTAGAGGTGCCTGAAGCAAATTTCCTTGGGAGAGGGCATGGAAGCAACCACACAGAGGACTGGTCCCACCATGAGTACAGATAATTAGGGGAAGAGACAGCCCTGTGCCCTTTTGGGGGTGAGAAGACAGGACTTTGTTGGTGGTGGTCTGGGAGCAGTTATGCAGTATACCATCAACTGAGACAGTGGTAATAGTAGCTTGTGGGAAGGTGGGCTCTCCTTAGATGTCAGCATCTTGGGGCAAAGTCCCTTTTGTCCATGATAGTTTAAGACTCTAGTGGAGATACTCAAAGTATTAATATATAATAGAAGAGAAAATATGATTACTGGGAATGTTTTATTTGGAGAAGGGAGGAGGATATGTCACTGCTGCCTGCAAACATTAGAAAGACTGTGATGTGGCAGAGGGGATAGACTTATTCCTTGTTGATTCAGAAGGCAGAATGAGGATGGATCATTGGTTCAATCCAGAAGTCAGCATGGCATCGTAGATAGACCATTGGGCCATAATGAGCTTGGAGTCTCTTAGAATCAGGAAGACATGGATTTGAATCTTGCTTCAGATACTTACTAGCTGACACCCTGGACAACTTAAACTTCTATGGGCTTCAGCTTCCTCATCTGTACAATGAGTGGGTTGAGACTCGATGACTCCAAAGGTCCATTGGAGCTCTAAATCTATTATACTATGACGTTACTGTATTTCACTGCATAATCATTGCACCCTGTGTTATTTTTTTTCAGTTCAAAAACTGGTTTCTAACCTTTCATCACGTAATTGTCGTGTGCTATAATTCTGTTCATCATGCCACCCAAAAGGTAAGCAAAGCAGCAATGCATTCACCAGTGGCTTATGGATACACATTTGTCTCTCTGGCATTACAAGCCAACGAACCTAGAATTCTCAGTGCCCGGGCATTGTCAGTATTCAATTTCAACATATATTCAATAAATTCAACACATATACTAATCTTGAACCAAAGACAATTTACTAATAAATGATTTTTAGTAATGTTGGCACATTTTAAAAATCTTCACATAATGGCCACACCCCACTTTTTTTCAAAATTTTGGTATGAAATCTGTGACGATTATGCAGTGAAATACAGTATTTTGGCTCAACATCAGGAAGAAGTTTCTAATAATTAAAGCTGCCCCAAAGTATTATGAGGAGTAAATGGTTGCCTCAGTGAGAAGTACCTTGTCGTGTTTATTCAAGCAGAGTCTAGACAACCTTTTGTCAGAAAGTTTGCAGTTAAAGTTTTGGGTAGAAGTTGAACAAGATGACTTCAAGGGTCTCTTCTAGACTTTAGGATTCATTTATTTTGAAATCATTGCCCTAAACTCAATCCCTGGCCCAGAACTGAAGCTTTGGATTTCTTTAGATCAACTTGCTTGTGGGATTTCACTAAAATAATTTCTCTTTATTTTTGGCTTATGCCCCAATCCTGAATTTCCATTGGGGACACCAGAATTTGGTTTATGTCTAGGACTCCACATCAAAAGGAAAAAGACCCTTAGCTCTCATGCAAGCACTTAGGCTAACATGACATTAAACAAAGAGCATGCTTTATTTCAACTGACAGAAAACACGGAAGAGTTACATCTGAGCCTACAAACCATCAAAACTACTTTTTTCTCCCTCCATCTCCTCCAGGAGTTTATACAGACTTATGGTATTACCCTGGAGTTGTCCCCCCTCTCTCCCTCTACCCTGAATTGGCAGAAAATCAGGCAAGCTTTTCCCTCTCATGAGCACCATCACCTTGAGGCACTTATTTATCTAGACTGTTAGAATAAATTTAGATTTGAGATACTGCAACCCTTCCTTCCCATGCAGACATCCACACGTACAGACAAAGAAAAAGGAAAGAACTCTTCTCACCATTTTAGAATGACCTTCAGTGATTAATCACAGTTCAACTGAACCCAACTACATCTCTCCCCTCCCCATGACCTTGGCCAATAAAAATCATAGGGTGCTTTCTTGAGAAAGGTGTAGAATAACAATCATTCGTAGATCTATAGGGTGTCTAGTCCAATTCACATAATTTTATAGATGACCATGATTTAATTCAGTAAGTATTTATTAAGGATCAACTATGTATTAGACAGGGGCAGCTAGGTTGCTCAGTAGATAGAGTACAGGTTTAGAATCAGGAAGACCTGAGTTCAAATCCAGCCTCAGAAACTTCCTAGCTAGGTAAGTTTGGGCAAGTTACTTAACCTCTGTTTGCCACTGGAGAAGGACATGGTGAACTACTCCATTGTCTTTGCCAGGAAAATTATGTCCGTGGGGTCATGAAGAGTTAAACATGACTGAAACGACTGAACACTAACAACAACACAACATGTACTGGAGATTTTGTTAGGTATTAGGAATGTAAAAATGAAAACAAAAGGATCCTTGGTCTCAAGGTGTTTGCATTCTAGAGGCATATTTACAATAAATAAATATGAAATGTAACGGGTTGGGGGGTATCCTAACAACTGGGAGAATTAGGAAAGACCTAGTATAGAAAGCAGTACTTGAGTATTGAAGGGAGCAAGGGGGAGAATATGAGCCCTTTAAAGGGGAAAGGACAGTCAAGGTAATACACATAGTAAGAGAGCTAAGATTTGAGCCCAGGTCCTCGACACCAAATCCGGTTCTTGTACCGCTATATTCAGCACTATATCCTATATTCAGCTAGTCTGCCTAGGTTTTTTTGCCTATCTGATCAATCAGTCAACAGATACAGCACTGGACTTGGTTCTAGGAAGACTTTGGTTCAAATCTTTCCTCCAACACTTATTAGCTGAATGACCTTGGGCAAGTCACTTAGCTTTTCTGAACCTCAGTTTTCTCAGGCCAGGACCCTGAACTTAAGAGCCTTGGGAATAGCCATGCTGAATTTCAGCCTAGTGCCCTCAGCTGTCATCCTGAGAAGCAGTCCCTATGGCGATCTGACTTGGCAACCATGGGTCCTTAAGACCCCCTCTCCCCTGAAAGCTTTTGCCACTAATGTCCTTGGCATTGTCAAATGATTCAACATCAGATATTGATATGATTTTGTCAGTGGACTACTCATTAAAGATGAGACATTACCATCTGCTTTGCTGCTGCACCCCAAGGACCATGGGATTTTTCCACCTGACTTGCAGCTGAAACCGTTCTTTCATATATATTGTGTCCCCATTAGAACGTGAGCCACTTGGGAGCAAGGATTGTCTTCCCTTCCTGTTTGTGTCCTCATGGCTTAGTAAAGTGCTTTGCACACAGTAAGGGCTTAATAAATGCTCTATTCATATTTTCATCTGTTAAATGAAGGGCTAGACTAAGTAGCCTGTAAAGTGTAAAACTATGATAATTTGTTACATGCTTACTATGTGACAATTCCCATAAAGCACCTTGGTTTTGCTTTTACCCTGCTATGGCTTTTAGCAGCACCTTGATGGTTAGGGCTGGGAAGCTGAAACTGTTCAGCCATGGATGTGCTCCCAGGCCACAGCTGGGCTCCAACAGCTCCTTAAAGCAGCTGCTGCCCTCTCTCTTCTCCCAGGGCCAGGATGCAATTAGCTCCAACCATGTGACTACTTTGCTTCTGCATTTTGGCTTTCAACAGCCATTCTTCATTTCCTTGAGTCTCCCAGGGGAGGGCCCCAATAGTAGGAGGAAGGCTTTTCTTCAAAGCCACCCTGTGACATAGCTCACAGAGGCTTCAGTCAGCCAGTTCCCTTGGGGTCCCGCAGTCATTTCCATTGAAAGGGAAGACTGGAGCTTGAAGGAAGATTCGAGCCTCATGGACCCTTATCTGCTGAAAATGGGGCTGAAGGTTAGGTCACCATGAAAATGAAGACAGTGGCATCAGCTTTGCTCAGACAGAACAGGACAATCATGCTGTCTGTCTGAATCCATTTTACTGAGGGGGGATTCACAGGCCAAATCCATGAACACTTAAGGCATCCATGGGAAACATTTTTTCTCAGTGACAAAAAGAAAATAGATTATCCAAAATATTCCTTGCTGATTAAGGAAATGATGTGTTTCACTCCGACAGGGAAGGAGTGATTCTTTTGTTTTTGTTTTTTTGATTAATGACTGCTAAGGAAATTGCACTCCTCTTTTGTTTCTTCCTTAGAAACACTAGCCTAGAAAACAAAAGCGGTAAGGATTCCTGGGAGGAAGATTGTACTAGCCTCTGGGACCTTTGGTGAGTCACTCCCTTATCTGGCTCCCAAGTTTCTCAGCTGCAAAGTGAGAGGGATAGGAGTAGATGATCTCTAAGGTCTATGTTAATTCTGTAAGTCTATGGACATAGGAACATTTCTGCATGAACACTAGAGACTGTTTCTCCTTACTTTGCTGCAAGGGGCTGCTAGAGGTAAGATGAGCCATACCTGGTGTAGTTGTTTCTCCAGTTACTACAACAGAAGTATCGCTCAGCAACCCAACTCACAATGCCCTACTGTTCTAGGGTGGCAGAGTGGTAGGTGTTGTGGGGGGGCACAGTGGTTGGTGCCACAGAGGAACTCTGTAGTAGGTGGTCTAGAGGGGCATTTGCTAGGTTCTACAGGGGGCACAGTAGTAGGTGCTTTAGAATCACAAGGAAGTATAATCCCTGGCCCATAAGCTGAATTGATTCACCTGGTTCTTCCTCATGATACTACAATCGAAGGATCCATAATCTCTGTTGCTGTACCCTGTCATGGAAAAGGGCTGTGGCTGACTGGTAGACAAAGTAATGCTATAAGAAAGGCTGGAGTAGGGGGAGAGTGTTTCTGTGATCACTTTTATTGGAGTAAGCAGATGCATACCCAAGTGCCAAAGACTTCAGAGGAAATATAGAATGTCCCAGAATGTCAGAATTGTAGAGGCCTGTCAAGATCATAAAATCTAAACTCCTCATTTTATAGATGAGGAAATATAGACGAAATCCTGAAAGGTTCTGGAATTGTCTCATCTGATGTCCTGCAGATAGTAAGAGCTCTAACCAAGTTGGAATCAAGTTCTTCTGTCTCTAAATCTCACCTTCTTTTCTTTAAATTAAATTCACTAAATCAGAGTAAGGACTCAAAATGAAACACTCTGACCTCGGAACCAATGCTCTTTCCAATGGCCTCTAGAAAAAAGGGTCAAATGAACTATTCTGGAAAGCAATTTAGAACTATGCTAAGCAAGTGACTAAAATGTCCGTACCCTTTGACCAAAAGACATACACCTCAAAAGGGACAATGATAAAAAGAAAGGCCTTGGACACACCAAAATTTATATAGCAATACTTTTTATAACAGCAAGGAACTGACAATAAAGTGAATTCTCCTTCATGAGAAATGACTAAACAGTTGGAGTACATGAAGGTAATAGGATAATACCATGAGAAAAACAAAACAAAACAAAACATGACTATGATGAATATAGAAAAGTATCAGAGGGCTTATATGAATCGATACAGAGTGAAATAAGCACAATCAGGAAACAAATATACATAGCAATCAAAATAATGCAAATGGAAAGAACAGCAACAAAACAACTGAAAACAATGCTGTAAAATTATAGTGACCAAGCTCGGCCCCAAAGGATAGATATGAGAATGTATTTCCCTCTCTTTTTTCAAAGATGGTGGACTATTGAAGGGAAGTTGTATAGAATATCAGACTTGGTGGATGTAAGAGTTCATTCTGTTGAACTTGTTCTTGTTTAAAAAAACCTTTTTATCCTTTGGTATAAGGAATATCTCTCTGAAAGGGATATATTGGGGAAAGGACAATGCAACAACAAAAAATATTAATAACATTATTTTTGAAAGGTCAAGTGACTTTAGCTTGGAAAGCTTCCTTCCTTGTAGCTGATATTATAAAAACAAAAGGAACAACCAGATGTTAGTAGATCTTTGTTCACTAAACTATCGTGGCCTAAGTATGAGCCTAATACATTGGTGCTTCATAAATGTTGAATGCGTGCTATTATTTGGGAATCACCATTAAGAGGGATAAGACAATGGTTTCTCCTCCTACCAGAAGAACACTTTATTCTGATGCACGAGACTTAGGTTTCAGAGACAGAATGTACTATAGCAGAATGTAGAGCAGTGTAATTGGAAAGGGCCAGATTTGGAATCAGAAGATCTGATTTGAAATCCTTGCTCAGGTCAGTCACTCAACCTCACTGAGGCTCAGTTTCCTCAAATGGAAAATGAGGTTTGGAGTAGATGACTTGGTTGTGGTGGGTTTTTTTTTGTTGTTGTTATTGTTGGTTTTTTGGTACGACACAATTGGGGTTAAGTGAATCACCCAGGGTCACAAACCTATTGTGTCAAGTGTCTGAAGCTGCATTTGAACTCAGCTCCTCGTGACTCCAGGGCCAGTGCTGTATCCACTGAGCCACCTAGCTGCCCATAGATGACTTTTGATGCCCAATCTAACTCTAAAGCCACAAAAATCCACAGAAAAACTTTTTGTATTAAGTCAACTGTCATCGAGGTGAGTGAAAAGTTTTCCCCCCCAATCAGTGACATAGGAAAAATGTCAAAATGCTTATTTTGCTCAAATCAAAATTAAAATGTTCAAAAAAGTTCATTTAGAGTTAACCATAGGGCAAATACATAATCAATTAGAAACAAAGGAGACTCAAGTGAATGGTAATGAATAAATTCTTTGGATAAACTACAAATAAGATAACAAAATAAGTCATTATCTGGTGCAAATGTAACAGTCTTTTAACCAAGGTACTTTTAAAATGTACCCAAGCAGTCAAGGCTTCCATATTTTTCTGTTCAAACTTAAGAAATAGTCTGAAGTGCAAAATTCATTATGACCACGAGATGGCAGGCTTCCCTTTTCAACTGGAGTCCTGGTTTTTCTTGTGGAATGATGGATCAGTCAGGAGGAAAAATTGAAATTTGTTTATTTGCACAGCTATAAATATGGCACATCTGATCCAGTTTTCCATCGGGTTCCATGTTTCCCAGTGATTTACTGCAAGGTTTACCAGATTGGGGAAGTTATTTGATATGAAGCCATATTTCTTCGAAATAATCAGAGCTAATCCCTTTTTCTTTTTAATCAAATATTGCATTTGCACAATACTGCTAGCTTATACAATGTGGAACCACTCATAAAAGTGTGTGACTTGTGAACATAGGCCCTCATAATCATAAGATCAGAGACTTGGGACTGGGAGGGTCTTTACAGTACATCTAGCCCAACCACTCTTATAAATAAGAATACTGAGACCAGAGAGGTTAAGTGACTTGTCTAATGTCACACAGATAATAAGTAATTTAGCCAAGATTCAAGCCCAGGTTTGCGTTTTGTTTTGTTTTAAACTTCAAATCTCCTGCTCTTTTCATTGTCTCAAGATGCCTTTAGCAAAGGTCAGTAGGAATGCTTATGGAATACTACAGAAGTCCCTGGAATCCTCTCTGCCACTTTGTACCCCCCCCACCTGCTTTATCTTATTAGTTATACTCCTGGCACTGAAGCCTTCACATAACTAAGCTACAGCCATTTGGGACTGTTAGGGACTTAAGACTGAAAAGGTGAATTGGAATGAATTTCCGGCTAAGGCAAGTTCTTTTTTCCCCTCCTTTTTTGATTTCCAAACCTGTCCCAAGAGCATTTTCCATGGGACTTGGAGGTCAAGAAAAAGGCGGTATATTTCTTTCAAAGCCACTCATGTAAACCGGCTGTGTTTGAAGGCAAAGCGGATTTTCCACTTGAAAAGTCTATATCGAGGGAACCCTTATTAAAAAGAGGGAGGACTGCTTCCAGCCTGGCCTGGGAATTCCAGACATTCCTGTTCCCAATATTTATCATAAGTTGTTGGAGCTCCCAGCTAGAATTGAGAAAAAAAAAAGAAGAAAAAAGAGAAAGAAAAAGAAAAGAAAAAATGCCAGAGGCTAGATTTTTCCCAAGTGTTATAGCCCTGCCTTGGCATTTCTAAAGAATTAAAGGAATGACAAAGAGCCATCTTTTACATTCTATAAAACATGGTTTTGGAGATAAAAAGTATTGAGCAGAGACTAAGATGATATGCTTTAAATTTGTCTCTGTTATTGACTGTGAGGTACAATAGGGTCTTGTAATCCTCCCATAGCCTTCTGGTCAGTGTTTTGACACGTAGTATTTTAATATATCATGAGGTCCTCGACTTCCTGCATGATCCTACTGTATCATAATGTATCCCAGCACACAATAGAGACATATACATGGTTAATTTCCATAAATTACACAGCTCCGGACATTTTCATAAAGACAAATTCCCAATTGTAAATGATTAAACCTAATACAATGTCCTTTCATGTCTTGAAGAGAGACTATGGGGACGTTTAAGCATTCCCACATGAGAATGTTTTCCCTGGAGTACATAAACCGAAAGAAAGGAGAGGATGCCTTACCCCCATGTCCCCTCATTAAGTGGTATATGTTTTTCTGTTACTAACTCATCCTATTTGTGAAAAACTCAGACAAAGACCACAAAAGCTGGATAGCTGTAAGACTATCACATCTCCAGAGGGCTGCTTAAGTCTAGATTTAACCTGAATCAAAAGAAAACTTACTTCTCTAAACCCAAACTCTGATTTTTAACCCCTGCAAGATTACAAACAAAAGCATGTCCTCCCCAAACAAGTGTTTCATCATTTGAAATATTTAGGCAAATCATTTTTTCTGTGTGTGGATATGTGTGTATACATATATATACACGTATATACATACACACACACACACACACACACACATACCTCAAGGGATCTCTAGGCACTGAATATACAAAATGACATATATTATATTATATATTTTATAGCATTAGAAGGAAACTTAGAGATCATCTAGCATCTCTAATGCCCTCATTTTACATGTGAGGGAATTGAAGTCCCCAAAGTTAGGTGATTTGCCCAAGGTCACATTAATTATTGTTAGAGCTGGGGTTTGAAACCATGTCTTCTGACTTCTTTGCTCAGGTATTGTGAATTTTTGGTTTTTTGATATCACACTGTCCAATTTTGGATTTGGGAAATCATTTACTTATTCATTTGACAAACTTTGTTTAGGTACCTACTACAAACAGCATGTGCTAGGAGGTGAGGGAGATACAACAATTATTATTGTTGTTACTACTACTAGCTAAAATGTTTAGTACAGGGCCCAGGGTCACTCAGCTAGCAAGTATCTATCTGAGGCTGGATTTGAACTTAGGTCTTCCTGATTCCAGGCCCAGAGCTCTATCCACTGTGATAACTAGCTGCTATGTACTACAAAGTGCATTATAGAAATATAAAACAAAGTGTTATGTAAGGTCTTTAGGAAAAAATCATTACAATAACTGGGAATCAGGGACTACTTCATGAAAGTCTTGTGTTGGCTTTAAAGAATATAGGAAATTCAACAGGTCTGTTGGGGAAAGGGAACATCCTAGGTATGGGAAATAGTATGAGAAAAATCCCAGAGAAGGGTAAACCCAAGGAGTGCATGGGATTGGTTGGAATATAACGTGTGTGTGTATGTGGAGTAGTACGAGATGGTGTTGGAAAGGAAGAATGGTGTCAGATGTTGGAGGGGCTTGAATGTAAGGACAACAATTTGAATTTTATTCAGCAGAAGTATGGAACCAAAGGAGTGACATGTCCATATCTATGTTTAAGAGAGATTATTTTAATAGTGGTATGAATAGTATATTGGAGGAAGCAGAGAAAAGTGTTGGAAAATTAATTGCAGTAGTCTATGCGGGCAGTAATGAGGTTCTTTTTTGGGCTGGTTCCAGTAGGAATACAGAAGAAGGAAAGGTAGGAGAAAGGTAACAAAGGTGAAATTTATAAGAGATATATAGTAGAAAGTTAGAGGTATGGATTGAGAGCTTAGAAATCAGGTTAGGGCTTGAGGTATAGATTTGAAAGTCATCTGATTAGAGGTAGTACTCAGAGCTATGGGAATGAATCTAACCAAAGAGGGAAGGAGAGAGAGAGAGACAGAGACACACAGAGAGAGACAGAGACAGAGAGAGAGACAGAGAGAGACAGAGGGACAGAGAGAGAGACAGAGAAGCCAAGGGAAGGGAGAATATCAAGAAGGAAGGGGTGGTCAAAAATGACAATTGCCATAGAAAAGTAAAGGAAGAAAGTGGCTGAAAAAAAGCCATTGGATTGGTGGTTAGGATGTCACTGGTGACCTTAGAGACAAGTCAGAAGGGACTGAGGAGAGAGTTAGCAATGAAGAAGTCAAGGAATTGGGTGAGGATAATTTTAAAAGAAGCTTGGCAATGGACTGAGAGGTGATGGATGCGGAATGAATTGTAGTTTCTGAAAATGGACAATGTGGGAATTTATTTTGCTTGACTATGCATCCTTATTACGAGGGCTTTGAATGTTTTTTTTTTCTTTTTCCAATGGGGAAAGGAAATGGGAAGGAGAGAAAAATTGATTTTTGTTAATTGAACAATAAAAAATTTAAAAAGAAGCATAGCAATGAATGGGGGATAGGGTATTGGATAGATTGATTGGAAAGGTAAAGGAAAGTCCCTCCCCCTACAAGGGTGGGAGAGCTGAAGAAGAGAAGGAAAGGAGACAGTGGAGAAAGACTACAAATTCAAGACAGAGAGGATGACAACTCGAGCAAGGTCCTAGAGGCACAGGTAGAAGGATTTGCTTTAGTGAGAAATGCATACATCTCTGAGTAGTGAGAAGCCATAGAGAGGGGGAACTATATTAATAGTAATAATAACTAAGCAGTATATGATATAAAGAATTCTATTTACAATCCCCTTTTCGTTTTCAAATTTTTGACCCCATGAAGTCCATTTATTTGTTATCTTCATTATCTCTCTTTGTAATAGTGAGAAGCGACAAGGAGCCATGTGATATGATGGACTTGGAGACAGGAAGACCTAGAGACAAGTTCTGATTCTATTATTACTTTGCTAAGTCACTTAACCTCTTGGATTCCCAGGCAGCTCTCTAAACTTCAAATTTCAGAGAAGTTACTAATCTGCGTTAGGGTCACAGTAGGAGGAAGAATGAAAAGGAAATATACAAATACAAACACAATGAGAATTCAGATTCTAATTGGTGTTTTATACTATTCTAAGAGGAAACACTATCTCCACCATGGAATATGGATTGGAGAAAAATTCTGAGCAGGAGATAGGGTAGAAAGAATCGGCTTTCTAGTTTCTGCTGAGCTAGCCCTTCCTAATATAGTTTAGATAGTAAGCTCTGAATTGGCAAGGCCTTCACCTTGTTTATTTTTTCCTCTCCTAGTACCTAGGATAGTATTCTCTGCTAAGTTGTTTCTTTTCAATTTAAAAGATATCTATCTATCTATCTCTCTATCATCTATCTATATCTATCCTATTTCTGTCTGTCTATATCTATCTCTAGCTATCTAATTATAAATCTTTTATTTTTATATCATCTTGATTTCCAAATATACTCTTCCAAATATACTCCAAATGCACTCTCCTACTGTTACTCAGCAAGCTATCTCTAGTAACAAAGAATAGAAAAGAAAGAAAGAAAAAAATAGACCAGTAAAAGTAAACAAACAATACATGAACAGATTCTTATAGCATAGGCAATATTTCACACCCCTAATCTTTCACCTTTGCAAATAAGGGAAGAATGTATATTTTGTCATCTTTTCTTCAAGGTGAAGTTTGATTATTATTATAGAGTTGTTTCATCTTTTGTTTGTTCTTTCTATTTGCATTGTTTTAGTAGTTTTCCTGGTTCTGCTTATTTTACTTTGCTTAGGTTCATGTGAATCTTCCCATACTTCTCTGAATTCTTCATATGCATCATTTCTTACAGGCAATAATTACATTTTATTATTATTCTTTAATTCTATTTTTATCATACTAAATTTAATTCAATAAACATTTATTAAGCCCCTACTATGTGCCAGACACTGTGCTCAGGTCACAAATTATTTAGCCATTCTCTAATCATCGGGCACATATTTTGTTTTCAGTTCTTTGCTACCACCAAAAAGTATTAATAGAAATATTTTAGCATAGATACAGCCTTTCTTTTTGTCTTTAACCTCCTTGGGGTATAGGCCTAACAGTGGTATCTCTGAGTAAAAAGATTATAGACATTTTAGCTCAGCTTTTAAAATTTAATAAATGTTTGTGTAACAATTATTTGACCTGAAGTGTTAGGAATTCAAACAGCATAGAGTCACACATATTCAAATTAAAAGACCTCCAAAAATCAATTAGAACTGTTTATGACAATTCCCTTCATGCTTTTTTTTTTTTGGCCAGAGGTGTGTTGTTGGATTATCTATGCCACCAAACCCCTTTAATTGACCCTTCAGATCTTCAGATGACTGAGAATTGATTGTATAAGTGACTTAATTGTTGAAAGTTCCTTGAGGTTAGGGTCTGTCTAATTTTTTTATTTCATTGTGTGCTGGGTCCTAGTTTGGTACCTGGAACCTAGGAGATACCTAATAACTTCTTGTGAATTGAATTGAATCATTACGTATTGGCAACATAGCCCTTGTAAATCGTCCTGGAAGAGAATTTTTCTTTTCTTTTTTTCCCAATTGCTTTTGCAAACCCTGAACTGAAAGAATGGGAGCTCAGCCAGAAGTCCTCAGATGAATTACTTCATGTCCAAATGAGGAAAAGTGTCATAACAGAGAAATAGATGCCAAAGGCTCCTCCTATAGCAAGTTTAAAGTTTTCAGAAATAGTCATTGATAATCGCACAATTTACAAGGGACTGTGAGCGGCTTTATGGAAAGGATGTTTTTGTGGAAAGTTACCAGAAAACTTGGCTTCAAATCCTGATGCTGCTACTTAATGTGTGGCTTTGAGCAAATCACTCAGCATCTCCAGGTCTCAGTTTTCTCATCTGTAAAATGCAGGAGCTTGAGTTAGGAACAGGTTAGGCTATCTCATATTCCGGCTTAAAAATCTTCAGTGATTCCCTGTTTCCTGTAGAATAAAACACAAAATCCTTAGCCTGGCATTAAAAGCTTTTCACAGTCTTACTCCAGCTTACTTTTCCAGGACTATTTTACATTATTTTCTTTCATACACTTCAAGTTCCTAACACACTGGCCAAAGTTCCATCCTCATCTTTGCACACTTTGTCCCCCCATGCTTGGAGGGCACTACTTTCTCATCTTTGTCTCTTAGAATCTCTTATTTCTTTTAAGGCTCAGATTTGGGGGACTGTCTTCAATGGAAGCCTTTTCTGACCCCCGCTGCCTTAGTTAGTATAGCGTCATTATTCTAGTTATCTTGTACTTATTTATCTATTTAATTATCTTATCCCTAAGTAGAATGTAAATTCTTTGTGGTTATATATTTGCATTCCCATCATGGAGCACATAATGCATTGAACAAACTAGGTGATTGATAAAATGTTTGTTGGATGGAATGGATAATCTCCACGGTCCCTTGTGGTTACCTAGGCAGCTCCTTAGGATTATGTTCAAATACAGAGGAAAGGGACAGGCAGTCTCCTTCAGTAACTACCACCCAATCCTGAGTCCCAAGGAAACACCTAGCTTAACACCAACTCATGAAAGGACTGATTGAAGTCTCATAAGGCGAATTTTGCAACTCTGCAAAAAGACTGTGTGCATCTAACCAGAGTAAGGGACTGCAAAGTCATCAGATCCATAATGTCTAGTTCTGCTGCATTACACTGTATTTTAAAGAGATGAGTCATTAGGCTAAGGTGAAAGTCAAGTATTTAGCAGAGGGCAGATCCATTGAAAAGACCTAATTGATTCCATTTGAAACATCAATAGAAGTTGAGGGCATTTACTAGTTCTAGATGGACAGATTTTTCTTCTTTGCTACTCACCTTTTCTATCAGTCATTCCCAAAAGTCATATATGCTTGTTAAACATCAAGTCCATGGAGATAACTCTGATGGCATTTTCATCTTTTGAGGGAGAACTAAATTAGGAAAATTTTCACTTCCCAAACTTCTTTCACCCATGTAGTCTTATTTTACTCTCTTTGCTCTGATAGGTAAGATGTTAAAAACTAATAACCCAATAAGTTTGAAATGACAGTGCATTAGCTGTGTGCATATACCAGTTAGGGGAGTAATCTGAACATTTATTTAAAGCTCATAGTTTAGAATTTCACTAAGCACTAAAAAGGATGTTAGTGCCCGTCTCTTTGTTTTTATTTTTCTTTGAGGATAATGACTACGAATGTGTGTGTGTGTGTGTGTGTGTGTGTGTGTTAAATAAAGGAACAAGCACTTATTAAACGCCTACTATGTGCCAGGTATTGTGCTAAGTGCTTTAAAAATATTATCTCATTTGTGGAAAATATTTTCGTAACAACATCCTCTAGGAGGTATTACCTGGCTAAGATCTCTCTCATCTTTTCCAAATCATTCTTAATTTTTTTTATTGCTATCAACTCCTCTCTGCTTTTACTGTACTTAACAACCTGCATCATACAATTGAGCACTTGAATAGCTAGCAATCTGTATGCCAGCTATCATTTCACGTATCTATGTCACGGCTTGCAAGCTGTATAAATCTCTCATGGGCAAGGATCACTTATCTTGTATCTACTCAAACATCCTCACAAAATAGTGAGTACTGAATCCTCAATTAATACCTGTTGATGTATTTACTGGCATCATGGAGAATGAGGGCTGGTTCTGGAGCCAGTAAGACCTGGTTTTAAATCCTACCTCTTAGGTATGTGGCCCTAAGTAAGTCATTTATCCCTGTTTGCCTCAGTTTCCTCATCTGTAAAATAGCTGGAGAAGGCAGTGGCAGACCATTTCGGTACCTTTGCCAAGAAAACCCCAAATGGGGTCACAAAAAGTCAAACAGGATTGAACAATAACAATACAACTGGAGGACTAGTTCCTCCCCTATCACTATATATGCAAACATTCCTACATAAGAATTAATTTGTTTATTGTTTTATTAAGTTGGTATTCTTTAGTGCAGGGTAAGAACCAGTGCATGGACCAAGAAGCTTCTTTAGGAAACAGGACATAGGATAGATCACTTTAGATGTAAAAAAGATTAAAATAGGGAGCTAAGAGCAGAGCTAAGAGGAGGCGAGATACGTTGACCACAAGTACCCTGAAATGCTGAAATACTGAAGGTGGGAGTCCCTAATATGGCTCTGGAGATGGAGCAAATATCCTGGTGGTATTCAACTTCACAATCTCTTCCAACCCTCAGTAATTTGGGTAAGGATCAGGCAGACCTGGGATTTTTCAATGTAGGCAACTTCCTGGTGAGAAAACTCCATCTACTGACACAAACAGGTAGTCGTTATGCACTTCCCAACTAATGGTCATCGAGAATTACTAAAAGCTTGAGGGATTTGTTTAGGGTCACATGACATAGCCAGTGTGTACCAGAGACAGGTCTTGAATCCAGTTTTTGCTGACTCTGAGACCGACCCTGTGTCTATTTAGCCAGGTTCCTCCTCTTAATTTATAGTAATACCAGCTAATATTTATGCAGCATTTATGGTTTTTAAAATTTTTATGCATTATCGAGTTTGATCACAACAATCCTGGCAAGTGCAATTATTATTAATTGCATTTTATGGAGGAGGAAACTGGGTTTCAGATAAATTAAGGTCATGTGGCCAAAAGAATGGTAGTTAGGACTCAAACCCAGGTCCTGTGGATTCAGGTCTAGTATGCTTTTTACATGGGAAAATGAATACACTGGATAATAGTTAGGATTTTAAAAGATCTTGACAGGCTAGAATGCGGGATGGAACTGACCTAGATGGAAGTTGGGATAAATGCGAAGTCTTCTCCTTGGGTTCAACAAATCTCTGTGACCTTGGGCAAGATAGTGAACTTCCCTGGACTTCAGTTTCTTTGCTTAAAAATTGAATGGTTTAAATTAGATGGCTCTGGGGACCTTTCCAGCTCTAAATCTAAGATACTATGATCTTCACATGCACAAAATGATGAAGGCATGGTTGCTCATCCCAAAAAACTAATGACAATTTTGGCTGCATTACAAATGCACTTCAAGAGAGGCATTTCAAATAGAAGCAAGGAAAAGGTGAGTACTTACTTTATCCTGCCCTGGTCAAAGCACAACTGGAGTATAGTATCCAATTCTGGGTGCCACATTTTAGGAAGAATATTAATAAACTGAAAAGGAAAGTGTTCAGAAGTGGGTGACCCAGAAGGTAAAAGGGCTTAGAATCATTTAATCCAACCCCATGTAATCCAACAAATATTTATTGTATCTGCTATGTGTAAAGTGCTATACAAGGGCCTTAGGGATTAGGGAGTACAAAGAAAAAAAATCAAAGTTTTAAAGGAATGAAATAGTCCTATTCTCAAGGAATTTATATATTTTTGCTCTATTGTTGTGATTTGTTCTTCATTTTTGAAGAGGACCAATGAATCACAGGGTGCTAGGTGACACAGAGGATGGAATGCAGAAGCTTGGAAATCAGGAAGACTCATCTTCATGAATTCAAATCTATCCTCTCAACCCTCACTAGCTGTGTGACCTTGGCTAAGTCACTTAACCCTGTTTGCCTCAGTTTCCCCATTGGTAAAATGTATTGGAGAAGGAAATGGCAAACTATTCCAGCATCTTTGCCAAGAAAATGTCAGATGGGGTCATGAAGAGCCTGAAATGATGGAACAACAACAAATGTTAACCTATATGGAAATATGAGGATTGGTTGAAGGAATCTGGGGTATTTAACCTCTAGAAGGAACTACATGATATGAGTGGAGGTGGAAGCATTGTAGTTGCCTCCGGATATCTGCAAGGCTATGCCGAATAAGAGGGACTAGATTTGTTCTGGTTGGCCTCAGGAGGAAGAACTAAGAGGAAATTAGAAAAAAGAAAGGGAAAGTGGGTAGAGTGCTATGGACAGAGGGCTGTCCTTGGAACCAAAAAGACTCAACTTCAATTCCTGCCTATGACACATACTGGATGACCCAGTCACTGAACCTCTAAGGGCTCTAGGCCACTGGTGTCAAACCCAAATAGAAACAGGGGCTCCATACCTAAGGCTCTCTGCAGTTCATGTATTGACTTGGAATTACATTTTCATCTGGTTCAGGCTCATTCAGCTTCCCAGTTATGGTGTTTGACAGCTCTGCTCTGGATAGCTCTCTAAGACTAAACATTAGAGAGAAGATACTGACCTGCATGGGTAGAAGGAACTACTTCTTCTTCTTCCTCCTCCTCCTCCTCCTCCTCCTCCTCCTCCTCCTCCTCCTCCTCCTCCTCCTCCTTCTTCTTCTTCTTCTTCTTCTTCTTCTTCTTCTTCTTCTTCTTCTTCTTCTTCTTCTTCTTTGTAACTGAACCTTTAATACAAATGAAACAAAACAAAACACAAGCAAACAAACCCTAAAGAGTAAAGACAGAGAAATCAATTAAAGCAGTTCAAATGATATCACAATCATAAACTTATGTGGGAAGACCAGGAGGGAGACTGGAAGAAAAGTTTCCATACCAATTGGTCTTCTCCAATTTAGAATAATTTATTTACCAGACAAACTTAGAATTTTAAAATTAATTAAAATTATTTTTCTGTTGAGTCATTTTTTTTTAGTAATGTCTGACTCTTCATGACTGCATTAGGGTTTTTTTTTTTGACAGATATACTAGACTGGTTTGCCATTTCCTTCTCCAGTTCATTTTACAGATTAGGAAGCTGAGGCAAAAAGGATTAAGTGACTTGTGCAGAATCACACAGCTAGTAAGCATCTGAGGGTGGATTTGAACTCACCAAGAGGAGTCTTCCTGACTTCAGACCTGTCACTGTCTAAAATGTGGAATGGGCTACCCCAGGAGGTAGTGGCTTACCTTTTAAATTAATTTTTTAAAATTATCATTCACTTTTTTCTCTCCTCAACACTCATTAGTGAGAGAAAAAAAGAAAAACAAAACCCTTGCAACAAATTAAGCAAACAAATTCCCACAATGACCATATCCAAAAAGGTAAATTATCATTCCACACCTTGAATCCATCATGTCTGCTAGGACATGGGTAGTATGTTTCATAATAAGCCTTCTGGAATCCTCTCCAACAGTCTGGATTCTTAGTTTATCAACTTTTTCAACCGTGGCCTCAGCCACACCCAGGGATGGTCACACTGTGGATCTCATTTGTCATCACACCTGTCCTACTTCCATGATCCTGACCTCTGAAATTCCTTTCTCTGTGCACAACTCTCTCCTTTTTATCTTTCTCTGAGTCATTTATCACTCTTCATTCTATTCTTCATCCTCATCTTCACTAACAGTCACCTCATCCTTCAAGGTTTTTCCCAGGACATTCCATGTGTTCTGGCCTTATTGCCCTCTTCCTCATCTCCCATCACCCAGATCCTTCACCCTTGCCTCACATGATGAGGTGGCCCTTCTCCTTGCCAAGACAGGGCAGATCATGTACAGGTGATCCTACTCCATCCTGTCTTTTCCAAAAGATTGCCTCCTCTATCATCTCCCAATTCATTCTGCATCAGAATCTTTCCCTGGAGGTCTTCAAGCAAAGTTAGATGACTACTTGTCAACTGCACTATAGGGAACATACTTGGTCAAGTGGCTCTGAGGTCCCTTCCAACTCTGAGATGGTGGGATTCTGCTGATGCAAATGTACTGCTCTCAGAACCAGAAGCAAATTTATTTTTATCATCAGTCACATTTTCAAAGGTCTGAAGAGGGTTCCTAGAGAAAGTCAACTATCCCAGACTTTGCATTTCATATAATCAGCTCTCATTTACAACAGGGGACATTTCCCTGAGGGTCAAGCTTAAGGCTCTATTAGATTCTATCACAGTGTCTCTCAGGTTATCAGCAGAAGCATCCCAAAACATTTTCATATTAGTTTAGAAAGGAAAGAAATGAGCATTTATTAAGCACCTACTATGTGCCAGGCACTGTCAAATACTTTACAAAAATTATCTTATTTCATCATTGTTGCTACCCTTAGAGATGGATAGTATTTGCTCATTTTACACTTGAGAAAACTGAGGCAGACAGAGTAAAGTGATTTGCCCAGGGTCACAGTTAGTCAGTGTCTAAATGGGATGTGAAACCAGACTTTCCTGACTCTAGGTCCAGTACTCTATCCATGACACAGCCTAGCTGCCTGTAGGAGCCATTCCACTGAGACAACCTAGCATAGTGTAGTGAGGAAGCCTTGACTTGGAATAAGGAGAGACCCACATCCATTTCTGTCTCTGACACTTGACTGAACCTGCTCTATGACTAATAGACTTGACTTCTCTGATCTCCTGTCCCATCACATGTAAAAGGGGGATAATAGGGCCTATAGAATTTACTTCACAGGGTTGTTGGGAGGATTGAATGAGACCAGGGATGTAAAGCACTTTGCAAAATTTAATGTACTCTACAAATACCAACTATTATTATTTGGACAAATGAGATCCCTGGCATGGAGCATGGGTTTAGTCCCAAGATTGTTTTATGGGGGCACTGATTACTCAGAAGTCTAATAATAATAATGACAGATTATTGTCTAGCCTAATACTCTCTATAGGGTACTCTACTCTGCCCAATGACACCCACTTCCATTCAAGGTAGGAAAATGAAGCCCATAGGCTGCAGGTCTGCAATCTCTAGATCTTCTCTTCCTCCATCCTTGTGCTCAAGGTTTAGTCATGTAGATAATGGTCTTATCTGCCTTTCCTATTAACTTGTAGATCCTTAAAGTGTTGTTCCCTATGTCTATTTTGACAAACAAGTTAAAATTGAGAAATAAAACTGGGGGCAGGGAAGAACAACAGGGATAGAACGGGTGATTGAGAATGAATTATATTGCATGGTTTGAGATATCTCTGACACTCAAATAGCACCAGTTGGGTCCCCTATCAGTTCACTCAATGTAACTGAAATAAGGGATTTATTTCAGAGATTGCTTTGTGGGATTACTGAGTGCTCAGAAGTCCATGAATGCTAGATTGATATCTTGTTTCATACTTCTTGCAGAATACTCTACTCTGTCCCACGAGACCAACTTCCATTCAAAGTAGGAAAATGGAAACTTGGTAGTTAATTCCTCCTCCTTCCCCTCACCATTTTCCACTTATACTGAGGGTTCTAAGTCTGGAAGAGAGACAAGATTACATCTTCCTTTTTCCTAAATTCTAACTGAAATTTAGCACTTCCTTCAATGGTGAATGTAGGCAACAAAACATTTTTCTGAGAATGGGTTCACCAGACTGCCAAAGAGGGCCTTGACACACAAAGTGTAAAGAAATCCTCATAGACTTTCAAGTTTGCACCAATTCAACATTTCCAATGTCTCCTATACAGATTCTATGAAGTCATGTTTTATTTCTGGCACCTAATTAATACAAGGAATCTCTTGCCCTGTGTGTTTTCTATTTCTTTCTAAAAATGGATTCACTTTGATGAAAATGAAATCTAAGGAATATCTTCAGGATTAATTAATGGGAATTCCAATAGGGAAGTTCAAGCTTGAAGATTCTCAGACTTGAATTGAAATCTCAGATTGAACAAGTGGAGACTTCAGAGCCTAATGAGCTTATTGAGACTCAATAGACCAGTTTCTTTCTGTTTCTATTTTAATCAGTTTAATCATTTTCAGTTTCACCAAGTGTATCCTGAAAAATGACCATGAGGTAAGTAATATAGATACTATTATTCTCATTTTTTAGATGAGAAAGTAGAAGGAATTGACCTTGAACTTAAGTCTTCTGATCCATGCCATATCCCCCTAGTAGAATGCAAACTTGAGGACAGGTACTGTTTCCTTTCTTGTTTTCTTTTTTATCCCTGTCTAGCACATGCCTAATAAATGTAGCTACTGAGCACATGTATGCAAAATACTATGCACAGACCATATTGTTCTGGGATGTCAATGTCATTGGCCTGCCTTATCACAGAATATCAGAACTGAAAGGAACTTAGATACCATCAAATCTAGTTTCTTTATGTTATAAATGAAGATATGTAGTAATCTCAGAAAGGTTATGCATCTTGATTGAGGTCAGAAATCCAGTAAGTGATAGAACTAGGATTCAAACTCCGGTCAAAGCCTTGACTTGTTTTTCCCACTCCAAAACCATTGTTCTTTCCATTTTGCCAAGTGACAGGGCCTTACAGTGAGGCCCTCTTGTTGAATGAGAAATTAAACCACTTTGAAAGCTGGGAGTGGAGCATGATTAATTGGCCAAATCACCATAGATAACATGAAAGCAAGGATCCAGTGTGTTAAAATGGACACTCCTGGAAAAGGGTCATTCACAGGGGTGCCCTTCAATCATTCTCCCATTCATAAGAATCCTCCATGTACATAGGATGCCAGAACATAAATCATAAGCATGATTTATCAATAAAATGCAGCAAGGATGGTATGCATCATTTAGGAGATGAGCATCAGATTTCCTTCAGTGCTGTGTCAAGAATACTATTTATATCTAATCAAGCAAAAAGAAGGTACTGCATTTCTTATTCTCCCCAGGCTAAGTGGTTTGTGTTCTCTGAGTTAATGGAATTTTTTTTGGCTGGTGTAGGTGAGGGATGGGGGTAGGTTGTCATTCTTGGTTAGTTAGTTGTCCTCCTGTACTAGAAGTAATAAATCAGTAAGGAAGAAGTCCATTCAACTGCAAATCAATGTCTAGACAATAATCATTTTTCATATTCTTGTTTTTGTTTTTCCTTTGTCTGTATAGTTAAGCCAAACACTGGAATGATTATCTATCTCACTTAAAAACCTCTGTGGTATTTCAGGACTTAATACAATCAGTACCCTATAGTCCACAGTGCTTGACCCATGGTAGGACCTTAATCAATGTACCTTGAATGAATCAGCACACAGGAGCTTCTGGAGACCCTCACCATCTATAGGGAAACCCACTTCAACTTCTTCCTTTCTAATATTCTAATCAAAGATGTCCTCCAAATATTTAAATTATTCTTATACATATATAGATGAGAAAGTAGGCATATGAGTCCACAGTTCCTAATATTCTCTTGAAAACTTTTAACAAAATAACTAGTTCTCTCTCAGATTTTATTCTTGTTTTAATTCAGGACATTTCCCATCACAGTCATCGCAAGTAGCATTTCCACTTCTGCTATGGGCACATCTGGTACTGTGATATTAGATTCCAAATATGGTGGCTTCAACGTCCTGGATGGGTGAAAAGTTGCTATGACATTTTTATCAATATTTTCTATTTTCATCTGTTTGCTTTCATCCTCAAATGCCCTTTAGATTACTTTGCTTGCTTAGTTTAAACTCTTGCCAAGCTTTGTAAAAACTTGTTTTCCCTCTCATTGCTTCTCTCTGATTTATGAGGTGAGGCTCTTCATAATCATCCACTATCTGTCTTTGCAACATTTTACCAATGAATTTTTATTCTAAAAGTGTTAGCTATCATTTCTCTCTGGTTGGCAAGGAGATCAAGTACTTGCTGACTAGGTTCTTTGGTTCTTTTTGTGTCCTGATTATGGCACTAATTTGCATTGTTTAATTTATTGTATGAATTTATTATAATTGATGTTGCTGTCTTTTCATCTGTCCATTTCTAATATTTCAGATTACTAATAGGCTATGTTAGAGTTACTTTAATTACACACCAGATATTTTTCTCATTTTATTTTTCTAGTTTTGTAATAATTTTTATTTTTTGCCCTAATAAGTCAGTGTTTTGACTGTATATGGACAGTTGATTTAGGAATGATTTCTACATCAGCGATGAGTTATTTCTTGTCTGTTAAAATAGAATAAACTAAGTATATTGTGATATTATTTGGTGCTTTTTTCTCAGAGAAAGAATTTGGGATGTATACATTTGAGGCTTCTGGGTATCCTATAAGTGTTTGGGTTCTCTTATTCCTTAATCTTGATCCATGTTTTCTGAAATTTTTTTATCCTCTTCTGTACCCACCTTTGCATTGCATTTATCAAGTATCATGGTATGTATTAGGTTTAATTTGGAAGGTCTTATAAAGTTCTTCATTAAATTTCTCTGCTAATTCAAGTTTTGAATGAGATGTTTGTATATATACTATACAGTGGTCTTTTTGTAAACATTTATCATGAACCCTTCAATACAAAGTGGGCAAATGTTGCATGGAACGATGTTTTTTTGTTGTCTTTGGACACGTGATAAGGCTAGCCCCATTAATTCTAATTAATTATCTATTAATTCAATTATTAGCCATCAATTCCCTCCAGCTGTCCCTTCCTTTGTCTTCTGATTTTATTTATAGCAATATTAAGATTGATTCAATTCAGTTCCTCAATTAGTATGTATACTTGTTGGCCACTGGACAAAGATCTCAGTTTAGGGTCCCAATAGCTGTTAATGTTAGAAATAATGTAAAAACTATGCATATTGGATAGCAATAAACAGTGTGGGGGAAGTGAAGACTTCCTGAAAGTGGTAGCATTGGATTTAGTTAGTAGTTCAAGAGAAAAAACAGGGCATCTTAAGTATAAAAACATGTTTTAGCAAAGATAAGGTAGCAAAAAAAGATGTGATAGATTTTGGGTGTGAAGGTATTGGTTGGGGGTGAGAGGATAGAGTATTATCTAGCTTACTTAAAGTGAAAGGAGCCAAGTAATATTAGATTAATCCAGAAATGTAGGGTGGTTAAAGAAGTACTTAAATGCTAGATAAAAGTGTTTTAACTTTGAAATAGGGAGCAATTGATGATTTTTTGAGGAGAGAAATAGCATGACCATATATACACATAAAAATGATTTTCTGGCAGCAGTGTGAACTTTAGATTGTAGTGGAGGAGGGAATACAAGTTAAGAGGTGATTGTATTAGTCTGTGTTGATGGTTATAAGGGCCAGGGAGAATGTTGAGGAAGGTAAAGGTGTGAGAGATGTTGTTCAAATGGAATCGAATGGATTCAGTAACTGATTTAAGATGAAAGATTGAGGGAAAAAGAAGATACTAGAATACAAACATGGAGGACTGGGTGAATGGTGACACTACAAACAAAAGAAATTTAAGAGGAACAGGTATATGAGAGAAACATATGAACTACCCCTAAGTACATTTGTTTAATAATTAATTTATTGATTCAACTTTTATTAAGCACTGCATTATGTTGTGCTCTGGGGAAGATTCAAAGATGATTAAGTGATACCTAGTCCTTCAAGGAACTTATTGCCTTAGAGCAGAGAAGTTACAACATGCACACAAATAACCATAATGCAAATTTGAATGCAAGTGAATAAGTGAGTTTTAAAGAGGCAGGATACCACTGAAGTATGAGTTTTGCCCTTTAGAATTCTGGGCATTTTTCAAAGTGTAGCTCTGGTGACATCATCTTAATGAAACCTTTCTTCATTTATCTCTCTTCCACCTTCCCTTCCCAGTTTGTTAGTTATTCTCTCTCTTGAAATTGTTTTGCATAACTTTGTAAATGCTTTGTATTAACTTATTGGCACACATATCTATTCCCTCAATAGAACATCAGCCCATTGAAGTCAGGGATTGTTGTGTTTTTATCTTCCCATCCCTGGTACTGTGCATTGCATGAAATGCAGTAGGCACTTCATGATGTTTGTCTAATGGGATGGAATGGGGAAGGGCTTGTAACTAGTTGGAAGGACCAAGTGAGGACTTCATGAAGAAAGCAGTATTTGAATGGGGACTTTCAGGACAGATTTCAGTAGCTAAAGAAGGGACTGAGAGGGATAGAATGGGGCTGCATGGAGAGGACATTATAGGTATAGGGAATGGGAGGATCAAAAGATGGGAAAGCGACCAGCTTAGGTTGGGGAATGGGGGAATGACTGTTTGATTTGACTGGAGTGCAGAATATGTGGTGGGGGAATGGATGGTGTTGAGATAGTTCAAAAGGTAGGTTGGAAGTATATTGGAGCTCTAAGTTAAGGGAAATAATCTAATATTACAATTGTATATTCGCTATATCTGGATGTCTGGATTTTGCTAAAACTACCAAGTTAGGATGCTTTTTCTTTTGGAAATTACTCATTGTTCCTAGAGTGAATCATGTGTCTCTGGGTTTAAGCAGCACTCTGCATATAACATATGCTATTATTCTTATTTTTCTCCTTACACTGAATTTCTGTGGCCAAAACATTAAAAAAGTGATGGACAGCAAATACATTTATTGTTAATTTATCATTTGTCTAGCCAGGATTTCTTGCTTTCAAGCACAGAGGGAGTCTCTATTCAGCTCAGTAATGATAAATACCTTCAAAATGTTCTAGTTCATTGTCTATTCATTATGTAAGTGGAATTGCTATTATGTGAAAGGAATGGCTACATCTCTTTCACACCTCTCCTCCTTTCCTGCCTCTTCATATGCTGTTAGCCTATTCCAGTGTATGCCTTACTATATTTTTCTGTTTTCATGGACAAGACCTTAAGCTAATGACTATTCAATGCAGTTCTTGTCTTTTCAGCTTCTCAGAGACAGCTTTTAATGCCCTGGTGAAATAATTCCCAGGACAATTGAAATAATCCCCAAATCATGGAATTTATGACTCTCTCTGAAACTCATGAGGCTTATTTGTAGTAGATTGCTTCTTCTCTGGGCACTGGGTATATATTTTCCTTCTCTGCCCAACAATTCCTACCAATCTGCCCCTCCTCCTACTTTAAAAGTTCTGCAAATCTCCATATAACATGCCTGTATTTTTCAACCAGCTTACCCTGAGCCAATCCCATGATTGACGTGATCATCACCAGCTGTGAAATCAGAGAGAGAAACAATCAGATTTGTCTTAGTGACTTCCCTCCCTTCTAAGACCTTTTGTTGCTTCATCAAGCTGCCTTCTTATGGAGGTGAGGAGAATCCAGGTTTCCCCCCAATGAAGAAGAGACATGAAAGAAAGATTAGTTTAATCGTAGAATATCAGGGTTGGAAGGAACCTCAGTAAGCCAATTAGTCCAACCCATTGTCAACAAGTCATCCTGGAATATACCCAACAAGTGGTCATCTACCTCTCAGAGTTTCAACTAGGTATGACAAAACTACTTACACTATCAGAGAGTTAATGTGAGGACCAAATTCTAGAAAATAATATGAAAGCATTTTGTAATGATAAAGCATTTTAGAAGTAATTTTCTTCTTTCTTTTTCTTTTCTTCCTCAATTTCAGTTCAAGGACACTCATCATCTCTTTGTATAGTCATATGGGAATTTCACTGTGCTAGGATGAAAAATGGCATATTTTCTGCCTTTGAAGACTGTATAGTCTTGTAGGAAGACAAACGATGTCCCATTCTTTGAATGCACTCTCTTTTCATTTCTGTCTCTTATAATCTCCAGCTTTCTTCAAGGCTTAGCTCAAGAGCTACCACATAAAGAAAGCTATTCATCATTCCCCTCATTGTTAATGCTCTCTTTTTGCTCAAATTGTCTCATTTTTACTTATCTATTTGCAAGCTGTATCTCCCAGTAGAATGCAAGCTTCTTGTGGACAGAGACAAATTTTCCTTTTTGTCTTTTTATTTCCAGCACCATGCCCAATCAATGCCTTGCATCTTATAGGCACTTAGCAAATGCTTATTGAATTAAATTTACTCCTATGCAATTAAATATGTGATAAAATGGAATTTATTGACTACAAGGAAGAGGTCAAAATGAGGCATAAGAGATTAGGAAGAGACAGATTATGTCTACTGGGGGGATTAAGGAAAGCTTCATGAAGAAAATGTCGAAGGAATAAAAGGATTTCAATAGACAGAGTTACTGACTGTGCCACTAGATGACTGTGCCTACTCAAGTGGAAGAAAGAGAGAGAGCAGGATGAGATTGAGAGATAGCTTGCAGTCCAGCCTGGTTGGGTTATAATGTAGAGTAACAGGAAATTATGTGAAATACAACTGGAAAGCCAGATTATCTCTCTGTCCTGCTTAATATTCTTCTCCTCATCTTTCCCTTTTAAGGAAGAAAAAATGCAGACTAAAAAGAAGTATGCATGCCCAGAGCAATATCCTTTCTTTGTACCTTGGACCCCAATCCAAGATTGTTGCTAGGGGCTGATCTTCCACATTTTGCAAGCTCCATTGGTAAAGCAGGATATATTCCTCCCACTTAGTTTCTGACAAGTCTTTTTGATTTCACTTGCCCTGCTCAACCTCCTCTGAAAGTAGACAATGGAATGGCATAAACCCTTCAGGTAGGTAGGTGCAGAGAAGAGCTGTTTTTCATCAGGTCAGCATAAGTAGCATGTGCTGCCAACCTCTGATCCAGACCCCGTAAAATCTTTTATGATGGATGTAAAATGCTGAGTGCTTCTTCTTAGGGGAGAGAGAACTGGGCCAAATCAAAACTATTTCCTAGCCTCCATTTTTTCAGGCTTAATTTTACATATGCCAAATTCTCCTAGGAGAAAGAGAACATACCAGGGGGAAAAAAGCCAAGTAGCAAAGCAGCTCTAGTCATTCAGGCCAAGGCTCTTTCCTAATTCAGTACACATACATTGCATATGAATAAGCATTTTATTAGTCTTTAGCATGTTTCTGTGACAGGGAGTAATACCAGGTGTTTCTGGGCTCCTTTCCCTTCATTTCTCCTCTCCTCTCTTCCTCATTTCTGCCCTTCCCTTTCATGGCTCTGTCCTTTTTCTGGCCCAGAAAGGGAGAGGTGTCAACTACCTCCCATGTTTCTCAACACAGTTGGGCACAGGATCTGGCGATACATGGCCAGAAAAGAAAAGTGGTCCAGTGGAAATATACCAATCTGAGCCCTGGTTCCTCCACTTGCCAGGTGGGGTGAGTTATTTCATTTCTCTGACCCTTGGATTTCTCATTTATAAAAGGTTAATGATACCTGTCCTGATTACCTCACAGGTTTGTTGTATAAAATGAACTAATGTTTAGGAAAGCCTGTCTAAGTGGAAAATACTACAGACATTTGAGATAGTAGTATCAGTATTATTTTCTCTTTCTCATTTTGTTAAATGGAATTCAAATAGAAATATTGCTGGTACAATTCACTGTTATGCTTTTATGTTTAATGCTTGGGTCAATTATTGTTAGTATTATTATTATTGTTAAATATCTCATTCTTTTTATCTTTTTGGATGGAGTTCAGCTAGAAATAGTCCAGTGACAGGTTACTACTGTCTGTCGTTATTTTTTATAAATGTTTAAATCTTTCTGTGGACTAATGTATAAGTGTATGAAGTGAATGTTATTTGTAATTGAATGAAAATATTGGAGTTTAAGGTCATCGAGCAGGAAGGGATTCTTAACCTGGATCAATGAACTTATTTTTTAATATTTTGATAACTGTATTTTAATATAATTGGTTTCCTTTGTAACCCTGTATATTTTATGCATTTAGAAGTATTATCCTTAGAAGGGGCCATTATGGGGCAGCTAGGTGGCACAGTAGATAGAGCACTGGCCCTGGATTCAGGAGGACCTGGGTTCAAATTTGGCTCAGACACATAACACTTACTAGCTGTGTGACCCTGGGCAAGTCACTTAACCCCATTGCCTAGCCGAAAAAAAGGGGGTCCATAGGTTTCACTAGACTGCCACAAAAATGGTCAGAACCCTCTGTTTCATAGGCTCACAGAAAGCATCCTTGAGGCAATTCTAGTAGCAGAAGTGGGGACAAGGATGTCATTTACTTCAACACACTTCCAAATGCCTTTGTTATTCTATTTTGACTTCTTCTCTATGTTTTGAAAAAAAAATATTCCACATAGCTTGTAGTCAATGACTATCCATTGTGACAGGATCTATTGTAATTGTTCCTCTTAATGTTTTAGGAATCAATGAGAGATTGTGCCCAGGCGATTGTGGGTCACAGTTTTGTCTATGATGATGCTCTGTTTTCAGCACAGCTTGTTTGGTTGAATCTTCAATAATATTTTGAGATCTACATGGAGATTTATTCTCTTATTAGTTAATTGAATAACCTTCTGGTGTGTTATTCTTTCCACCAGATGGTTTCTTGCTAGGTATTTGGTAGGTGGTAAAGCAATGCATTGCACAGTTTCTATCACTTTCTTGAATAATCTGCATTGATTAGTAAGTAAGACCTCCTTAAGAACAAACTTCCTGTAATTTCTATTAACAATGACCTGGTCTTTCATCGGTCATTAATGCTTCCATTTCTGTCATCACTTCTTCATGACAGACATTTGTTTCATACTTCTCTGATAACATACTATTGGTTAAGTTCATGTGGTTCACTGGTGAAGTTTGAGTGCACTCTTGGATCTTAGATTTGTAAGCTCTTTTGGTCACCTTAGATAAATCCAGTGGTGTGTATCCATTGTCAGCTTTTAATTTTGCTCAGTGAAATGATTTCTGTTTCATTAAGTTTTTAATCTGCTTCTAATGTGCTCTGAGAATATCTATCAATCTTCTTGCTTTTTGACCAGAAAGTTTTAGTCTTTATATAGCTATCTTAGACCAATGAGTCTCATATTTTATTAGTATTGTATGGGATTTTGCTTAGATAAATCTATTGTTGTCCATTTTACTGTTCCAAAGTGTATGTTCAGACTGGCATTGAATGGCTATTAATTGCTCAAAATTGTTCTTCCCATTGGGCTTTGACCTTAGCAAAGTCACTTAATATCCTGGGCTTTATTTTTCCCATCTGTAACTGTCTCCACAAGGTTGTTGCTAGAATTGTGCTTTGCAAACCCTTAAGTGCTCTATAAATGTAACCTGGGCTTCCAACCAAGGCTGGGGTATTTTGCATGCTGCTGCCATGGTTCCTAATTGGTAGAGAGAATGCTAAACATGATGCTATGTATTGGTTTGGTGGGCAGAGTTGGTGTGAGAGCTTGTTGAAAAGCGACATGTGGGAAGAATTTGGAAGTTGCAGGCATGTAGGGGAACACATCCTTAATTTTCAGCTTGCCTCACTAGAGACTTTGGAAATTTTCCCATTGAATAAGATTGAGACATATCTTTGGTTTGAGCTGAGATCTCATCTTGTTCTCATCTAAAAGTGTTATTCCTTTTTATGTAATGGTGTCAAATTTAAATAGAAATGGGACCACTAAACAGTAATACATATACATGCTGGCTGCATGTTGACTTAGAAAATTACATATTAACATTATCTATGTTCCATTGTATTTTTATTCATTTTGATAATAGTTCCCAATTACATTGTAACATGTTTCAGGCCATACTCAGGAGTGTTGTGGGCCATGGTGATCCACAGGGACTCCTTTGCTCTTATGTATTTCCTTATATTCTAATCTCAGGATTGTTATTACGATAAAATTCAATGATATTTGTAAAGTACTTTGTAAACCTTAAAGTGCTGTATGGATACTATTTATGATAACAATTAAGATTACTTCTCCAATTTATGTTTTCTTGGATAAATGGGTTTACTTGCTAGGCACTATCTATGATAGTCTTTTCTGTGACTAGTGTTTGGTGGAAGAAGCCAAGACAACAGATGTAATCTTGGGGCTACCCATCCTCTTAATGTCTAGTGACCAGGGAAATGACTTTTGTTATGAACTTATTGTACCTGTAGACCAGAGATATATGAGGGATATATGTGTGTGATACATACACACACACACACACACACACACACACACATATATGAGTGTGTGCAGATATATTGTAATATGTGTGTATCTATATCTATATCTATATCTATATCTATATCTATATCTATATCTATATCTATATCTATATCTATATCTATATCTATCTATCTATATATATAGAGAGAGAGAGTTGTTCAGTCATTGTCAGTTGTGTCCAACTCTTTGTGACCCCATTTAGGGTTTTCTTTACAAAGATACTGGAGTGCTTTGAAATTTCCTTCTCCAGCTCATTTTACAGATGACAAAACTGAGGTACAAAGGGTTAAGTGACTTCCCCAGAGTCACACAGCTAATAAGCATCTGAGGGCAGATTTGAACTCAGGAAGATGAGTCTTCCTCACTCTTGGTCTGGCACTGTATCTATGTGCCAATACACACACACACACACACACACACACACACACACACAGACACCCATACCCATGTATGTATACACATACATACACGTATATATGTGTATGGATATGGATATGCATATATAATCACATATACATATATAAATACACATATATGCACAATATATGTGTATACATATATGGTTACACGTATATGTGTATATGTGTATATCTGTATGTGTGTGTGTATTTGCCCCTTCCCTCATCTTTATCTCCAATTGGGATATTAGACTATAGTCTTTTAGACTACATATCTAGACTAGCCTATTTGAGGGAAGAGGTAGTACCCAGCTGCAATGCTCCAGCCTTCCTGAATGGAGAAAGCTGCAATCTTCTTTGGAGAGGAGAGGCTGGGTTCCAGTGACATCTAGGCATGCCAATCTTATAGCCCCCATCTGTATGTCTAAACAAGCTGTATGGACACACATATGTTATATAGACACACATATCATATATAAATATGAGTTGTTATAATTACATTATGTCTCAGGTCTGAAGAGCTCATGATTCAGAGCTAGGAAGGACCTTAGAGGTCACATTTTCCATCTGAGAGAATGAACCCGTAGCAGTGAGATTTGCCTGAGACCACACAGATGCTAAGCAGCATAATTGCAATCCTGAGGTGCTGCCTCCCCCAGCTTAGTTGGCTCCTCATTGCCTAGTTGGCAATGCTTCTTACAGAACCACCATAAGGTTGTACTTTCTCATTGTACTTCAATGAGCCTCTGGCACTCCCATTAGCCATGGCACCTGAAGAGCTGTGAACCTGGGCCTCCAAATGGGTAGAATGGTTATGGGCAAGTGTGAGATCAAGGATCTCTTGAGAGGAAGGAGTGTTTCTATCCAGGTTTCTCCATCACAGAAGAGGGAAGCATTGAATATATAAAATGATATGTTAGCCAATTATCTCCCTTCATATCTCCTGGGGCTAATATTTCTTTGTTCTATAGACCACCATGAGATGGTTCAACACCATAGAATGTTAGAGCTGTAAGGCACCTTAGAGATGATCTAATCTAACCTCATTTTACAGATGAGGAATCTGAGGCACTGAAAGGTTAAGTCATTTGCAATGCTGTTTAATGAAAGGAGCTTTGGAATTCAGAGAAGATAATGTAGACCTTAAAGCACTATGTTAATGTAAGCTACTTTTATTACTTAGACTCATATACCATGAGTTTGAATCCTGACTCTGACTCTGACTAGCTGTGTGGCTTTTGGAAAGCCCCTTCAATTCTCTGAGCCTCAATTTCCTCACTTCTACAGTGAATACTATTTTTACTACTTGTACCCTAGAGCTGTTGTAATGAAAGCATGACTTTTGTTATGAACTTATTGTACCTGTAGACCAGAGATATATAAGGGACATATGTGTGTGTAATACACACACACTATATATATGTGTGTGTGTGTGTGTATATATATATATATATATATGTATGTATACATATACACACATACATATGTGTATATATGTAGGTATATATAAATATACACATATATATATGTGTGTGTAGGTGTGTATATGTGTGTGTGTGTATGTATGTATGTATGTGTAAAATGTGTGTGTGTATAAACCTTAAAGGCCTATAGAAATAGGAGGCATTGTTAGTGTCCAATAGCTAATAGATAACATTTATATATCACTTTAAGATTTGAAAAGCACTTTTTATATATCTCATTAGATTCCCAGATCACAATGGTAATTAATGGCAGAGCCAGAATTCAAACTGAGGTCCTTTCTCTGATGTCAAATCCATTCATTTCTTCCCTATTTCTTCCCTTCACTATATCTTTTTTGAGATTTTTTTTCTGGGTTAGGGAGTGAAGAGGTCTTGACTTTTAGGAGGGACAAGGAAATAACTAGAAAATTTAAGATCAGGATATGTAGTGAAAGAGTTCTGGTCTAATTTGGCGACCTAGGTGTGAACGTTGGCTCTGCTACAAAGTATGGGACCTTGGGCAAGTGATTTTACCTCTCTTGGCTGTAGCTCCCTGATCTGTGAAATAAAGGGCATTCATTAGATCAGTGGTGTCAAACTCAAATAGAAATGGGGGCCAGTAATCTGTACATAGGGATCCCTATTGGCCGTACATTGACTTAGTGTTAAAGTGCAATATTATCTATGTTTTATTGCATTTTCATTTATTTTGTTAAATATTCACCAACTACACTTCAGTCTGGCTCTGACTGTACTCAGGAGTGTTGTGGGATGCATGCAGCCTGCTGGCCATCTCTTGGACACCTCTGCATTAGATGATCTTTATCATTATTTCCAAACCTGAAGCCTTATAATTTAGTTTTAAAAAATCAAGACCTAGAAATATGTTCTAGTCTCTTCATTCTTCTTCTAAGTCTCAGCCAAATTTTCTACATCTAACATTCTATGCAATGAGAATTGAGGCTTTGAATGTAAATCTTCTAGGCACTAGAAGGTTTACTATTTCCATCAATGACTTGATTAAAGGCATTAAAGTTTCAACTACAAGGGATAGCTAACAAAATGGATGGCTGATTCAGGATCTAAAAAGATCTTCACTGACTACAGAATTGTACTTATATATCCATAATTGTGATGAAATTTTATTGTGCCATGAGATATGAAGAGTATTGTGGATTTAGAGAAATATGGAGAGACTGTATAACTAATAAAAAGTGAACTGAATGGAACTAAGGACAATCTTCATAATGGTACAATTACATGAGAGGACAGCCCCTAAAGACCTCAGAACTCTGACTAAAGAAGCAATAATAATGAAATATTCTTCCTACCACATGGCAGACGGGTGATGAGCTAGACCTATGGGGGTGGGGAACCTGTGTTCTCGAGGCCACATATGGTCTTCCAGTCCTTGGGCGCAGCCTTTTGACTGAGTCCAAGTTTTGCAGAATAAATCCTTTTATCAAGGGGATTTGTTCTGTGAAGTTTGGATTCAGTCAAAGGGCCACGCTTGAGGACCTAGAGGGCCACATATAGCCTCGAGGCTGCAGGTTCTGGAGGTATAAAAATAAATATGCATGACAATAATAAATACTTTTGGGTCCAGAGAGCCAGGGCACTCACCCTCTCCTCCAAAAAGGGTCTGTTTAGGGGCAGCTAGGTGGCGCAGTGAGGGACAGCTAAGTGGCACAGTGAATAGGTCTTGGAGTCAGAAGGATCTGAGTTCACATCCAGCCTCAGATGCTTAACACTTACTAGCTGTGTGACCTTGGGCAAGTCACTTAACCCTGATTGCCTCACCAAAAAGCAAAACCAAAACCTAACTAAATAAAAAAAAGAACAAAAAGGGTCTGTTTCAGATGATTACTTGTGTACATGGAGGAGTTTAGCCCTTCTCCTTGCCAAGACAAACTCCTCTACATGCCTAAGTGATTTCATTTCATTTCATCTTCTTCAGCAGATTGACCCCCCCATCCTCTTCAATCCATCTCTAATATTTAATCTTTTCCTGCCCACTGGCTGCTTCCTGGCTGCCTATACAAACACTCATTCTTCTCCTATCCTCACCCATCTTCATCTCTCTTCCCTTTCATGCCTGAACTCCTTGGAAAGGGGCACAAGGGACTCTCTATAATTGGTGCCTGTGCCTCCTTTCCTCACAATCTTTAACTCTCTATAATCTGGCTTCTAAACTCATTATTCATCTGAACTTCTCTCTGCAAAGTTACTGGTGATGTCCTAATCACCAAATCTAGTGGCCTTTTCTCAATTCTCATCCTCCTTGACTTCTCTGTAGTCTTCCATGCTGTTGATCACCTTCTTCTACTTGGTACTTTCTTCTTCCTAGGCATTTGTACCATTCTGTCTGACCTGGGACAGCTAGGTGGTACAATGGACAGAGCACCAGGCCTGGAGTCAAGAAGAATCATCTTTCTGAGTTCAAATCCAGCCTCAAACATTTCTTAACTGTGTGACCTGAGCAAGTCATTGAACCCTGTTTGCCTCATCAATAAAATGAGCTGGAGAAGGAAATGACAAACAACTCCTGTATCTCTGCCAAGAAAACTCCAAATGGAGTCATGAAAGAGTTGGACATTACGGAAACAACAAAACTAGATGATCACTACTTTTTAGTCTCTTTTGTTATATCTTCATCCAGGTCTCTGCCAATAACTGTGAGGGTTTGCTAAGGCTTAACACTAGGCCTTCTTTTCTTTTTCTTCTGTACTTTTCACTTGAGGATCTCATCAGCTCCTGTGGATTCAGGTATTATCTCTATGCAGATGATTCTTATATCTGTGGATCCAGCCCTGACCCCTCTCCTGATCTCTCATCTCACGTGCCCAACGTCCTGGATGTCAAACTGGATGTCCTGCAGACACTTTAATTCAGAGATAAATGTTAGGAAAAAATCCTAATAATTAGACCTATCTAAAAGAAAATGGGCAGCTTTTGGAGTCAGTGTATTTCAAGTCATTGGGAGTCTTCAACCAGATATTCTTGACCACTAGTTAAATATGTTACAAAAGGGTTTACTCAATGCTGGGATTGTTGAGTCAAAGATTCCCTTTTTGTCACTAAACTGTGTTTATACGGCGGAAAAATTCACTCATGGATGTTAGAAATGTTTTCAACAAATGTTATTGAGAAAAAGGGCTTCCTGCTTAAATCCCTAGATTATCAGAAAATGCAACTTACCAAAACATTCCACTTCTGAAGATTTTATTATGTATTATATTTTTCTTTGTTAAAAGCCAAGCTAGAGAATAAATGGCTTAGGTAACTATAAGTGAGCCAGTGTGGTGTGATAGATAGAGTAATGGACTGGGACTTGGAGAAACCTGTGTTCAAAGCCTGCCTGAGCCTCAGTTTTCTCATCTGTAAAAAAGGGAGTAATAATACTTGTAGCACCTACCTTACAAGATTTTTGTGAGGTTCATTGAAATAATGTATGCGAAGTGCTATATAAACGTTTTTTAATAATGGTTAATAAATGATTAATAAGATGGGATAGGAAGCATAGAAAATAGATCCACATGATACCAAAGAGTATTAGAACTGGACCTTGGAGGTTATCTAGTCTAAATCTTTTCATTTTAGATATGAGAACATGAGCTCTGGAGAAGTTAAGTGATTTGTCTGTAGAGAATTGCTGGCAGCTCTACTCTTCTGTAAGTAAATCTTAGAGGATATAAGAGAGACAGAGAGAGAGAGAGGGAGAGAGAGAGGGACAAGGGGAGAGAGAGGCAGATTGAGAGAGGAGGGAGGGGGAGGGGAAGAGACAGACAGAAATGCAGACAGAGACAGAGATAGAGAAAGAGAGACAGAGAGAGAGTTGTGATATCAGGAATCAACTTGAAAGACCTACCAGGAAAGTCTTGGAATCCTTCTGGTTAATCTTGAAAGCTGAGAACAATCAAACTAAACTAAGCCTAGGGCAAGAAGTGATTCCTATGTTTGCCAAAGAGAAAGGAGTTCCTCATTAGGACAAACATTTGGTCTAAAATTCTTCTTCATTGATCTTCTTCAATTCCTTTATTGTCATTAGACTATAGTTGACACTATGGGAAAATGTACTCATGGATATTGGAAATATTTTCAACAGATCTTATTGAAAAAAGGGCTTCCCACTTAAGAAGACAGCTGTGATTTCCTGGTCCAAGATTCCTTCCTTCCTTCCTTCCTTCCTTCCTTCCTTCCTTCCTTCCTTCTTCCTTCCTTCTTCCTTCCTTCCTTCCTTCCTTCCTTCCTTCCTTCCTTCCTTCCTTCCTCTCTCTGTCTGTCTCTGTCTCTGTCTGTTTATCTCTGTCTGTCTGTCTCTCTCCCCAGCTCTATTGCCTTTTGAAAGTATAAAAAACAGGAACCTTGGCCTTTGGTTGAATTAATTCTGTCTGAATGGCTGTGGGCTGGGAAATCATTGCACCTGTTTTACTGAGTAACAGAAATATTCTTTGAAAGAACGGTCTGCGTAATTTCATCTGTGGATGAAGTAAGGTCTTAAAAACCAGTCTTCTGAGCTTTGTTTCTGCCAGGTTTTCCATGGTGAATGTTTATGGACATACCTATTTATGGGACAGCATGCAAGCTTTATGAGTGCTGATAATTATTGGTCATATAAATAGATTTCTTTGCAGATTAGAAAGACATTAAGGTGGCCAGGAATCTTTGCCCAGTCTGTGTCTCCAGAGCACATTTTTTCCTTCCTAAGTTCTTAGCCGTTTTCTGTTTGGTGTAAAGATTGAAAATTTACTCTGTCACACTGTTTAGATATTGTTACCGATTCAAGGTCCCAAAGCTTTGACTTTTTAAAATAGTGCTATGACTTTGCCAAAATATTTTTCTCTGTAAAACTGAAGATGTGGGACAAATGTGCATAAGGCCTCCCCCTCCACTTACAGTTTTTTAAAACACATTGGAATAATTATGATTTTGTGCACCGAGAATGTCTTCTATTAACATATTAGTTATTTTGACTATGTTTATATGTCTTTTACATTAAATGAAGGGTATTTATACATGCGTGGATGCATTCTAGAGTGGACACAGGGCAGACCTCATAAGACCTCAGAAAGACCTCAGTTCAGATCCTACCTCTGGTTACATTCTTGTTGTGTGCCCAGGGACAAGTCACTTAACCTCTATGTGACCGCAGACAGCTCTCAAAGACCATAAATTGCAAATGAGTCTCCCGATAAGCATAAATCTACATTAATGGACAGAAGGATTTCCACACCAGGAGTCCCCTATATCAATATAATTCTAGGTACTAAAATGGTTGGTGGGCTAGATTGGGTCCTTGGGCCATAGATTGTGAATTCCTGGTCTAGATTATTATATGCAGCTAGATTCCACAGGACTAGTACATCAATGTATATATTATATCTACATCCATAGGTATAACTATCTACTTCATCTATATCTATATATTTGTATATCAATCAGTCAGTAGGCATTTATTAAGCTCTCTCTATATCTTAGACAGATGCAGCAGAGGGAACTGGGACCAGGAATTAATAGGAGGCCACTGGACTAGATGATATCTAGGAAATTGTTGGGTGCTTTCAATGATCTCAGACTTCTTCCTGAAATGAAAGTTCAATTTTTAAAACACCAATACTCTTCTAATCTTGCTGTATGGCTTTACTTCATGGAATCCCAGTCTCTGAGGAATTAAAGTTTCAATTCACTCAAAGGCTAACTGAAAGATTCATATTTAGCTTAAGTAGATTGTAGTACATTAACCGACAAAGAATGTCACTATATTTCAAAATCATTGGTTTCCTTTGTGAACCTATGTATTTTATCCTATGCCTTTAAAAACATCTGAGAAGAGGTCCATAGTTCAGTAGGCTGCACTTCAGTAGGCTGCCAGAAGGGTCCATGATACAAGAGATCTTAAGAACCCCTGTACTAAAGAGATGTATGATCATAAAAAGAGGTTGGCCTATCATGATAGATAACTGAGTGTCTTCATGTTCCATAGGTATCCTCACAATGTCAAGAAATCTAGAGAGCCAAGAATGTTGGGTGGAATTCTAGGTCAGCATTTATAGAAGGACATGGAAAGTAGCACAGAATGCTCTATGTCAAGTCCTCTTTTCTTCTCTCCCTAAACTCTCTGCATTGTTGATCTCATCAGCTCCTATGGGTTCAATTTTAATCTGTATTCAGATAACTCAAATTTATATATTCAACCTCTACCAATGGAAATCAAGCTCCTTGAAGGCAGGGACTGGTTTTTGCTTTTGTTTTTGCATCTCTAGTCCCCCCCCCGCCACATTCATCCATTTTTTTCCCCATTCATATGGTCATCACATTAGTTTAGTTCTTTATCATCTCTCACTTTGGCCATTATAATAACCTCCTAATTCATCTCCATGAACACAATTTCTCCCCTCTCCAATCTATCTTCTGCACATATTCAAAAATAATCTTCTAAACCATAGGTCTCATTATGTCATTCAGGAGGGAACTAGGTGGCTGAGGGAATACAGTGTTGGGCCTGGAGTCAGAAAGATCTGAGTTCCAATCCAGCCTCAGCTATTTACTAGCTGTGTGACCTTGGACAACCTCTATTTGCCTTAATCCACTGGAGAAGGAAATGGCAAACCACTCCAGTATCTCTGCCAAGAAAACCCAATGGACACAGGGTCCATGGAGTCATGAAGAGTTGGACATGACTGAACAACATGCCATTCTACTACTACATTTTCAGTGACTCCCTATGGCCTCTAAGATAAACTACAAACTTCTTAATTTCACATTTAAAATTCTTCATAGTTTGGCATCAATCTACTTTTTTAATTTATTTCATGTCCCTTCCCTTCAGCAAAACCGACCTTCATGCTGTTCCCTAATTCTGCTTCCTGACCTGTGATTACATACATTTTAATAGCTTCTCCCTTTGCCTGGAGTGGATTCTTTCCAGGCTCATCTCAGGTGTCCCCTCTTTTGGGGACCTTCCTCCCACATCTATTATTTATACTTTTCCCTCCTCAAAGCATCTCTTATTTAGTTATCTGTTTATATGTTGTTCTCTACCAGTGGAGTGCAAGTTCCTTGAGGACATGAACTGGTCTTCATTTTTGTTTTTGTATCTCCAGTGCCCAGAACAATGCTTAGCATTGAATAGATGTTGAATTGAATTCAAGAAGTAAAATACAAATAAAAATTCAGAAGCATTATAGTTGGGTATGACTCTCTGTCTCTTTCTTTTTCCTGCATGTTTTCATTTTGCCCATTTTTTTTCCATAGGCATAATTTAACATATGAATATTTATTTAATTTTGCTGGTGTTGGTAGATTTACTATCTTTGAAAACCAAGTGTGACATAACTGGATTTCATATTAACAATGCTCTCTGTGCATGGTTTCCATGACCATTGGCTTCCTTTTGGATCATAAAGACAATTTTCTGGAAGTGGGACAAGACTTTCACAGCTGTGCTTATGTTAAGTGTTTTATGTCCAAAAAAAAAATCTTACTCTTGCTTTACCATGGGGCATTATTCTTTCTTTAACATTTAAAATTGTATTAGCTCTATAAAGTTCAGTATGCCAAGTTTGTCATCGGGCCCTTGGAACTTGGGAAACAATGGATTTCAGAGCTAAGGTTGCCGAAATGAGACCTTCATTAATGTTGGAAAATAGCCACATTGATTGAAGGGGGAAAAGCACACTGTGACTCTTTCAGTTTGAAACAACATGAAATCTCCTGCTAGTGTTTCACATCAAAGGGCTGAAAATACACAGTGTCGGGCTGGCTAGGAATCAGTACTAGTGAGAGGGAGAGTAAATTGAGTTGTGTGTTTGCTCCAAAAAATTTCAGGCTTGTTGCCTTGGTCAGTTCATCTGCCCAGTGCTCTCTGGCTTATGTTGAATCCAAGTTTAAACATTAGTCACATGATGTAACAAATGATAAAATAGTACAAACAAGACACAAATGTAAATTTGTCTCTGCCAATAATACTACTCCTGTGTTGACATGGGGAACCAAGGTGGGCCAGGGTTTGAAGGGCAGTTCAGAAGAGCAGGAGGTGAAAGGAGAACTATAGTTACATATTTGGGACTTAGTTTCTTATCAGCCAAATTGGGGATAAGATAGATAGCTTCTAAGGGCCCTTCTGTTTCTAAAGCTTTTCTGTTCAGAAACCTGATTTGTTACAAAGCAAAAGAATGAATTATATTAGAAATGTATTGTAGACATAAATTGAACCTTTATTTAAGAGTTTCTTTAGAAGTAACAATAAAGGTTAGGAGTCTGATGGGTCATGTTTCTTTCCACTATGCAACATTTTCTGCTTTTCTTTAATTAAACATTTTAGTGACATATGATCTCTTTGATGTGGATCTCCATTAAGCAGTTCACCAGAAGCTACACAACATCATCTCATGCAATTTTTGATCATATCCTTCCATAAGTCCATCATAGATAATCCACAAGTTGTTCGGGTCCCTATGACATTTTGACAAGGCTGGTGTAGTAATCAGACTATGTGTGATCCCTTTCTCTGACTACATGATAAGCCCAACTCCAATTTCATTTGTATTTTTTTGTAGATGGTAAATCTGCAAATGGCATGTCTTATACCATTTTTGCATGCAGATGATCATATGATGCAAACTCTTATGTACAGCTTGTATATATGCATTTAGCTTCGGATCACCTGCGATTTTTGTTCTTTGGAGATTTTGTTTTTTCATAGTCCATAGCCATATAACCTCATTGGATGAATAGTGGTGTTAAAAAAGATGAGTTTTGTATATATGAGACTAGTTTGGGATTATTAAAAATACCACCCAATTTCGCAAATGCAATCCATCCCACAGTCTTACCTCTGTTTAATTCTTGGTCCTTCTCATCATTCATACAGGTTCTAGATATAAGTACTTATAGCCTACCTCAATGGACATCCTGTACAACTGCATCCATGGTTTGGACGATAGACTTTCTTCATCCATTCAGTTATTCCCATGGTTATTGTTAAACGGATTTTCTTTTGAGTGACCTTCTCACTGGGAAATTTCATAGATTTTGGGAGAGCTAAAATTTAGTCTTAATTGCAATTTCAAAGGATCTTGTCATCTCTAGGAATCTCTTTTCAGTTTCTGATGTCCTATCCCAGACTTCCTCCACATTAGGGCAACACTAGAGGTAAGCAGATATCAATCTAGTTTATGCCTTACTGGTCCTCTTTGAGAACAAAGGATGAACAACAACAATGACAACAACATTATGTCTGACTTGATATTATCAGAGGGCTGTCAAATAAAAGTATCTGCTTTTACATCTTTAAAAGAATCTTATATTTTGGCCTGTCCAGAGGAAAAAGACTTCTTGGAACACAGAGTTTAAGATAGCAATTTGCTCTACCAAATTAAGTACTTTTTAAAATGTAGGTCACAGACAATGGGCACAGTGGGATTTTGCATTCTCTATGCCTTTAAGTCAGTTCTTTGATTGCTTTCGAATATCATTTGCAAATGCCTGTCTGTTCCCTTTTCTTACCTTCATCAAAAATACTCTTGATGAATTTTGCAGAGATGGGAAGGTAAACACACAGGTTGTTAGTTATTAATATTCTCTCAGTCACCTCCAGATGCTCTTGTTTTGGGATGACATTATGTTGATTGCATTTAGCCCTAGAACATTGTAGAACCTCCTAAATGATATCTATGATCAAGCAAAAGAGTTCTGCCTAACTATCTTCACCTGAAAAACCAAGCACATAAAGAATGCCTGTTGTCCGGACTATGACATTCACCTGAATGGGCAACTCATATAGATGGTCTGCTCAACTATCTATCTGTCTATCTTGATATATGTTATATATTAATTATATATCAATAATACATTTGTGTATACATATATACTTATATATCTATCCATATATAAATATATATGTTTGTATATATATAGATACATATTTATATCTATGGGTATGTGTGCATATGTATGTGTATATGTACATACATATGTATATATGTATATATCCTCTCTATACATATCATAACACAGATACTGTCTGGTTATTGAGCAGAGCCTAAAATTAAACAAAAGAAGATCATCAGTGGACTGCATTGCTTATAGAAAATTATGCAATTATTTTAACGACACCAAGCTTCTCTCTAAAACAAAGGAACGTTTTAAAAATACTAATATTGTTAGAGCAGCTAGCTGGTGCAGTGGATAGAGCACCAGCCCTGTATTCAGGAGGATCTGAGTTCAAACTCAGCCTCAGACACATAACACTTACCAGCTGTGTGACCCTGGGCAAATCACTTAACCCCATTGCCTAAAATAACAACAACAACAACAGCAGCAACAACAACAAAATGCTAATATTGTTCCATTGCTATATGGATAATGTCACATTATCCATAAAACTAAAGTTGAGGATTATCCAAGAGACAATGGAGAGGGGCATGGTGGGCATTGAGCAAACTGTAATTCATTGCCATCCAAGAATTGCACAAAGAGGGGGCATAAAGGATGTCAGAGAGAGAATAGGGACAGAAGAGAAAATGGGAGAGTCACATACAAAAAAATTGACCATGTACTAGGGCATAAAAACATCACAATCCAAAGCAGAAAGGCAGAAATATTAAATGCATCCTTTTCAAATCATGATGCAATAAAAAAAATGATATGTAATAAAGGGCCGTGGAAAGATAGACTAAGAATAATTGGAAACTAAATAATCTAATCCTAAAAAATGATTGGGTCAAACAACAAATCATAGAAACAATCAATAACTTCATTCAAGAGAATGATAATAATGAGACAACATACCAAAACTTATGGGATGCAGCAAAAGCAGTTCTTAGGGAAGTTTTATATCTCTAAATGCTTACATAAATAAAATAGAAAAAGAGGAGATTAATGAATTGGGCATACAACTAAAAAAACTAGAAAAAGAACAAATTAAAAATCCCCAATTAAACACCAAATTAGAAATATTGAAAACCAAAGGAAAAATTAATAAAATTGAAATTAAGAAAACTATTGAACTAATAAATAAAACTAAGAGCTGGTTTTATGAAAAAAAAAATAAAATAGATAAACCTTTGGTTAATTTAATTAAAAAAGAAAGAAGAAAACCAAATTACTAGTATCAAGAATGAAAAGGGTGAAGCTACCACCAAGGAAGAGGAAATTAAAACAATAATTAGGAATTATTTTGCCCAACTATATGCCAAAATTTGACAATCTTAGTGAAATGGATACATATTTACAAAAAATAAATTGCCCAGATTAAGAGAAGAGGAAGTAAAATATTTAAATAACCCCATCTCAGAAAAAGAAATTGAACAAGCCATTGATGAACTCCCTAGGAAAAAATCTCCAGGGCCAGATGGATTTACATGCGAATTCTATCAAACATTTAAAGAACAATTAATTCCAATACTATATAGACTATTTGGGAAAATAGGTGAAGGGAGTCTTACCAAATTCTTTTTATGATACAAATATGGTGTGATACCTAAACCAGGAAGAGTCAAAAAGAGAAAGAAAATTATAGACCAATTTCTCTAATGAATATAGATGCAAAAATTTTAAAAAATATTAGCAAATAGATTACAGCAACTTATCACAAGAATAATACACTATGACCAGGTAGGATTTATACCAGGAATGCAGGGTTGGTTCAATATTAGGAAAACTATCAGCATAATTGAGCATATCAACACCAAAACCAACAGAAACCACATGATCATCTCAATAGATGCAGAAAAAGCTTTTGATAAAATACAACACCCATTCCTATTAAAAACACTAGAAAGCATAGGTATAAATGGAGTCTTCCTTAAAATAATAAATAGCATCTATCTAAAACCTTCAGCAAGCATTATATGTAATGGGGACAGGCTAGAAGCATTTCCAATAAGATGGGGTGAAACAAGGATGTCCATTATCACCACTGTTATAATGTACTGGAAACGTTAGCTTTAGCAATAAGAGAAGAAAAAGAAATTGAAGGTATTAGAATAGGCAAAGAAGAAACAAAGCTATCACTCTTTGCAGATGACATGATGATATACTTAGAGAATCCTAGAGAATCAAGTAAAAAACTACTTGAAATAATAAACAACTTTAGCAAAGTTGCAGGCTATAAAATAAACCCACATAAATCATCAGCATTTCTATATATTACCAACAAAGCCCAACAGCAAGAGATAGAAAGAGAAATCCATTTAAACTTACTGTAGACATTATAAAATATTTAGGAGTCTACCTCCTGAAACAAACCCAGGAACTCTATGAACACAATTACAAAACACTTTTCACACAAATAAAATCAGATCTAAATAATTGGAAAAACATCAGTTGCTCATGGGTAGGCCGAGCTAATATAATAAAAATGACAATCTACCTAAGCTAATTTACTTATTCAGTGCCATACCAATCAAACTACCAAAAATTATTTTATAGAGTTAGAAAAAATAATAACAAGATTCATTTGGAAAACAAAAGGTCCAGAATATCAAAGGAACTAATGAAAAGAAATGCAGGGGAAGGTGGCCTAGCAATTCCAGATCTTAAATTGTATTATAAAGCAGCAATCATCAAAACTGCTTGGTACTGGCTAAGAAATAGAGGTGGATCAGTGGAATAGGTTAAATATGCAAGACACAGTAGTCAATGACTATAGTAATCTATTATTTGATAAACCCAAAGACCCCAGCTTCTGGGATAAGAACCCACTCTTTGAAAAAAACTGCTGGGAAAACTGGAAAAGAGTATGGCAGAAACTAGGCATAGACAAATCTCACACCATATACCAAAATAAAGTCAAAATGGGTTCATGATTAGATATAAAGGCTGATATTGGGAGAACAAGGAATAGTTTACCTATCAGATCTATGGAGAACAGAAGAATTCATGACCAAACAGGAGATAGAGAACATTATGAAAAGCAAAATGGATAATTTTGATTACATTAAATTGAAAAGTTTTTGCACAAACAAAGCCAATGCAACTAAGATTAGAAGGAAGGTAGAAAATTGGGAAAGAATTTTTACAACCACCCTGATAAAGGCCTCATTTCTAAAATATATAGAGAATTAAGACAAATTTATAAGAATACAAGCCATTCCCCAATTGATAAATGGTCAAAGGATATGAACAGAAGTTCTCAGATGAAGAAATTAAAGCCATCTATAGTCACATGAAAAAATGCTCTAAATCGCTATTGATTAGAGAAATGCAAATCAAAACAACTCTGAGGTACCACATCACACCTATCAGATTGGCCAACATGACAAAACAGAAAATGATAAATGTTGGAGAAGATGTGGGAAAATTGGAACACTAATGCATTGTTGGTGGAGTTGTGAAATGATCCAACCATTTTGGAGAACAATTTGGAGCTATGCCCAAAGGGCCATTAAAATGTGCATACCCTTTGACCCAGCAATAGCACTTTCTAGGCTATATCCCAAAGAGATCATACAAATGGGAAAAGGACCCACATGTACAAAAACATTTATAGCAGCTCTTTTTGTGGTGGCAAAGAATTGGAAACTGAGAGAATGCCCATCAATTGGGGAATGGATGAACAAGTTGTGGTATATGAATGTAATGGAATACTATTGTGCTGTAAGAAATGGTGAACAGGCTGACTTCAGAAAAACGTGGAAAGACTTGCATGGTCTGGTGCTGAGTGAAGTGAGCAGAACCAAGAGAACATTGTACACAATGACAGCCACGTTGTGTAATGACTAATATTGATAAACTTAACCCTTCCCAGCAATACAAGGATCTAAGACATCTCCAAAGGCCTCAGGATGGAAAATGCTATCCACATCCAAAGATAGAACTATGGAGTTTGAAGGCAGATCGAAGCATACTATTTGCTATTTTTTTTCTTCTGTTGAGTTTTGTTTCCCCTTTCTGATGGTTCCTGCTATTGGTTCTAATTCTTCCTTACAACATTACTAATGTGAAAATATGTTTAATAGGAATGTATATGTATAGCCTATATCAGATTGTGCACTGTCTTGGGGAGGAAGGGGGAGAAAAATTTTAAAATCAAAAGCATATGGAAGTGATTGTTGATAAATCAAAATAAATTAATTTAAAAAAAGAAAATGGGAGAGTTAGGTAGTGAAGGCAGGGGATAACTGATGAACAGCTTACATACTCCATTTGTATCATTGGAACATCAAGAGAACTAAAAGGAAGGCCCAACACATTGGATGGAGCCCATGTGGGGCTCTATGGAAGGATATGGACAAGAAAAGCACAGGATAAGAGGGCATGGATGGGTTGTAGTGTATACTGTTGGAGGGAGGGCTCAATCAATGGGATTAGATTTCCATGAAATCACTAAAGTAACTATACAATTAACTGTTAGTATGAATAAAATATAATTTTTCAGGGCTTCACTTTCTTTGTCTGCAAAATAAAGGAGTTGGGCTAGACAATATTTAAAGGCCCTTCTCACTCTAAAATTATGCTATGATATGTATAATAGAGATAATTATTGCTTATAAGTGATCTAATTGAACTTATCCCCTAGTAGTTTGGTACAACATCTCAGTGGCTTAGAGCATGGTGCTCATGAGTTTTAAAGAGCATTATTAGGATAATGAGGTTTAGAAAAATTGGTTGTAAACTACAAAGAGGCAGATTTAGGACTGAGGCAGCTAAGTGGCACAGTAGATAGAGCTCTGGGCTTGGAGTCAGGGAGACATGAGTTCAAAACTTATTTCAGCAGTACTAGTTGTGGGATCCAGGGTAAGCCATTTAACCTCAGGCTGCTTCAATTTCCTCAACTGCAAAATGGAGATAATAGTACCAACACTCAGAGTTGCTGTAAGGATCAAATAGAACAATCTCTGTAGAGAGCTTAACACGGTGCCTAGCACATAGCGGGTGCTTAATAAGTGCTTGCTCCCTTCTCTTTCCCTTCATGTTTGAAAAAAAATTTCCTAACAATTGGAGATCCATGAACATGAAGTGCATTGCTCTGGGATGGGGGTGGGACTGGGATTCTTGTGTTTTCCAAAATTCTTGGAGGGAGATAATTAAGTGAAGACTGAATGCCTATTTGTCAAGGATATTGTAAATGGGATTCTTTCTCAAGAATCAATGGGCTCTGAAGTTCCTTCCAGTTGTGAGAGATCCTCTGACTAGTCAAAAAGTTATGTTCTATTCAATCTCATGAAAAATTGTGTTTTAGATTGGTCCACTTAGGTTATGTCCATCCATCCAAACTAGTCTGACAATTTTGACTAAGTTAACTCATCTTTCTAGAGAAACAAATGGTTACCAGTTAGGAAATACTGGCTTAACCACATGCCAATTCAGTCAAGATGTTTGATCCAGTTTTGCCATAGGTAAACAAATGTGGTCAAAACCCCACAGTGAATTAAATCACAAATATGTATTCAGTTGCTCAAAAAAAGCAATGGAAGGCTGAAAAGGAGAAAAGTATACAGTGGTAGATAGCGCAGTGCAAGCTTATAACCATGATAGGAGAAAAAGAACATAAAACTGGCCATGGTCCCTTCTTACCAGGAGGGCATATGGATGGATTGTTTTAAAGGCAGAAACTGACTACCATGTGTGCATCAATTCAAGTGCATTTGGTAGACAGAGACTGTTTTCATGATTCTGTAGAGGTTTAAAAAGAACCTGAGTTCTCCCTTTGTTTGGTTTCCTGTGTTTTCCATGTGTTTTACGTGCCTTTTTGACTGGGTAAAATTTTATTCTGGTGGATAGATATTAAATACTTTGGGGACTTGGGGGGTTATTTTATGTAGAATTGTGATCAATGTTTGATGGGAGACAATAGGAGAAACAGACTAAATAGAAACAGAAAAAATGGATTGTGATTACATATTAGTACTATTTCCTTATTGGGCTTGATTGAGGCAGTACCATTTTCTCTTTTGCTTTTATGTTGGGGGGAACTTTTCATTCCTCTAGTTTGGTGTGATTTAACCTAAGTGATTGTACCAAACTCCCTCACTTCCACTGGCTCTTGAATGCAATGGGTTCTTCTGTTCAGTGGGCTTTTGTTAAGAAAGAATGTAGACTCTCTTTGGCTCGCTCCATTTCTCTTGATTTTGTGGTAAGCAGTAAGTACGCATTTACTCGCTAAAGAATTTGCTAGTCCAACCTTTCTTTTTCTCTTCTGTCCCACTGCTTCCTCTAATAGAACTAGCACTAGAGAGACCCTTTTGAAAATATAATAGTCTCTGTTCATCAGAGACCACTAGCAAATTGTCTTGAATATTTCTGTAGAGGGCTGTGAGCCATATTTAACAGGGTAGGTATGCCAGGTGTTACAACAGGGTATGTTTTAGATCAGTTTCTGTAGGCTATGTTTATCTGAGAAATGAGTTGGATGGTTTTGATTGTGTAGACTTGTCAGTGAGATCATTGTAATGGATCTAGGAAAGACCTTAGAGGTTATGTAAGGTCTATCTCATTTTACAGATGAGAAAATGGAGGCCCAGAAATGGTTAATACTAGATTCTCAATATTAGCCATGTTGTTAGCTTCTGGGCTAGAATTTGAGCCCAGGTCAAATCCAAATGTAGTATTCTTTCCACATCCTCAGCCAACCCATTAATAACTAGTTCATAATTGGTTAACCTCTTGTTAATTCAGTCAGTTTGCCCACAGAGTGACCCCAAGGTATGCTTAAGGGAAACTCTCAGACAACCATAGTGAGCTCAGTAAGTCATTGAAACCACAATGTCCAAGTATATAATTGTCTCTTCTGAAGTCCACTTGGACTTTGAAGGAAGAGGCCACTAGACTGTCCCCTTAGACTGTCGGCTGTCTGTAAGTGAAATGAAAAAAGGGGAGCCTTGCTCTAAGAGCCCCCATGATATGTACTGTAATTCTTTGTATATAGAAGAAAAATTACTGTAAAGTTTAACTTTACTCTTTAAAAAAATCATTAAGGATGAGGGGCAGAGAAATATTCTGGAAAGAACATTGGATTTGGGGTTAGACAGACCTGGATTCCAGGAGGGATAGTGACTCTGTGACAGCAGATGCATTATAATGTAAGTTCTCAGAAAACTGATAGATCATCCCTATTTTGTAAGAGAGAAGACAGGAGAGAAGAGCATTACATAAGAATTAAAAGAAATCATATTCTAATCAAAAAGTACAGTTGTTTCAAAAAATTAATGATGCTTCCAATGCAGAAATGGTTTGTTAGTAGAGAGATTCTTAGAGACATTGTTGTTGTCCAGTCACTTCAGTTGTGTACAACTCTTCATGACCCCATCTGGGGTTTTCTTGGCAAAGATGCTAGAGAGGTTTGCCCTTTCCTTCTCCAGTTCACTTTACAGATGAGGAAACTGAGGTAAACAGGGTTAAATGACTTGCCCAGGGTCGCATAGCCAGTAACTGTCTGAGGCCAGATTTGAACCCAGGAAGACGAGTCTTCCTGGCTTCAGGCCCAGCACTCTATCCATGTCCTTCTTAGAGACTTTGCTCTTAGATATAGAAAAGGCATTAGGGATCAGGCCTAGGGTCATGACTGCCATGGTAGAGGCGAGTTGGTGCAGTAGATAGGGCAGTGGATCTGGAGTCAGAGGAAGATACAAGTTCAAACCTGGCTTCCCACACTTACTGCCTGTGTGACCCCGGGCAAGTCACTTTATAACTGCCTGCCTCAGTTTCCCTTTGTATAAAATGGAGATAATAATAGCACCCATTGTTGTGAGGATATTCTTAATATTTGTATTGTGCAGTGAGGCATTGGTACAATGGTATTATTCTATAATATTGTTACAATGCCAAAAGCGAATTCCTAAGATGTTGGTAGATATTGGTGCTTTGCAAATCTTAAAGTACCATATAGTAATAACAATAAGCAATTATATATAATATTTTAAGTTTGGAAAGCATTTACAAATATCTCATTTTATCCTCACAACAACCATGAGAGGTAGGCATTATTATTATCTCAATTTTACACATGAGGAAATTGAGGCACAGTGAGATTAGATGACTTGCCCAGGGTCACATAACTAGTAAATGTCTAAAGCCTGACTTGAACTTAAGTTTTCCCAACTCCACATCCAATGCTCTGTACTACCTAGTTAGCTTGTATATTTAATTATATTTATTAATATAATAATATATAATATATATATATAGATATATCATTATAATAATATCACCATATATATTAATATATCATATTATCATCACCACAATTAAGAAGTTCCTTCCCCGGATGGCCCTACAAAGCTTGCATGTATCATCAACCATAGCTTCTTAATTATTTCCCATGGTGAATTAAAATTGATGGGTTATGCTGAGTAATACAATATGGCCTGTACTTTTTGACAAGTCTATTCAGTGTCAGAATCATTCCCAGACGTAGCTTCTAGCCAGTGTCTTCATTAGAACAGTTCTCAGATGAGATGTGTGAAGTACAGCCTGGATAATATGACAGCTGCCTTATGGAAAAAAAAAATGTGACCTGCCCCTAAGTTGCAGCCTTTGTGGACAAATAACTCATGCTAATGGCTTCTGAAAATAAGTTGATTTCCTCAGGAAGTTTCTCAGTTAAGCATCTGTGTGGTCATTCCAGGAAATGGGCCAGTATGGGATCCTACAGAGCTGATCATGCAATTTTATCAAATTAGAAAGGTGGGAGGTAAAAAAGAGTCTTTCTACATCAAAACTCTCATTTGTAGTGCCACAGTATGGTCTGGGATCCTCAGAGGCCAACATCTCAGGAATTTGCTTTTGGCATTGTAACAATATTTTAGAATAACACCATTGTACCAATGCCTCAATGGATATCATCTATGTGAGTCCTTCCTCCATTAATGCAGGACCCAACTCATCTATGATGACCCACTCTGTACAATTGTTGTGTAAGTCCTTCTGTAAATCTACCCCAGGGGTCCACTTATGATGTTAGAGGCCTTCCTTCAACTCTCTTGATGTTGTGAAAGTACCCACATCAGCAGGCTATTGGAATTATCCAGGTGTGAGGTGGTGAGAGCCACCCGCACCAGAGTGGTGAAAGTGTAAGAGGAGACAAGGGGTCATATTGGAGAGATGTTACAAAGAGGAAAATGACAGATGTTGGTAACAAATTGGATATGGGAAGTGAGAGAGAATAAAGAGTCAAGAATGACACCTAGGTTGTAAGCCTGAGGAACTGGGAAGATAGAAATAGGGAAGGTAGAAAGCAGAGGGAGGTTTAATGGGAAAAGATAGAGTTTTGTTTTGGACAGGTTTAGTTTAAGCTGTCAACAGGACATACAGTTAGAGATGTCTGAGCACATGGCCTTCCCTGTATAGGCTACTCCTTGATTTTTCCGGCCATTTCTTTCTCTCACTACTAACCAATCTCTCTTCTCTCTCTCTCTCTCTCTCTCTCTCTCTCTCTCTCTCTCTCTCTCTCTCTCTCTCTCTCTCTCTCACTTTCTCTGTCTCTGAATATGTGTGTGTGTTTCTAGAAGATACATTTAAATATATGTGTATATGTATGTCTGTGTGTGTTTTAAAAATAACAATGGGAACTTGAATAGTGATTTCATTTGTATAAAAGAACTCTAATGTGAAGAAACTCTCTCTACCAATACATCTTGACATCTCAGCTGCAACATGTATTCTTAGAATGTATTGAGAGGTTAAATTACTTTTCAAGGGTCATACATCTAATATGTGTCAAGTTAAAATATGTAAAGCACTTTACAAATCTTATAGCACCATATAAATACTAGCTATTACTTTTATTATTATTATTATTATTATTATTATTATTATTATTATTATTATTATTATTATTAGTCAGAGGCAGCACTTGAATCCAGGTCTTTTTAACTACAAGGCCAGATCTCTAGTCTGTATACCACATTTCCTCTTTCAGTAATAATACAAATTGCTCATGTTTTATGAGTTTTCCTAAAATACCTACTGAACACTTTTTAATTTACAAAGTACTCTCCTTATATACAACAAGATGTCTTTGTTGATTATTGGTATACTACATCTGGAGTTTTCTCTTGCTCATGGCCAATGATGAGAACTGATACAAACAATTCAGTATCCTGAGATCTCTTGGCCATATACTCTGTAATTATAATATAATGTTCAGACTTCATTAATTAAATTTGATGAACATTTATTAAGTACCTAGTATGTGTCAGGCATTGTACTGGGAACTGAGGATACCAAAAGAGGCTAGACTGTCTTAGTCTCTGCCCTCAAAGAGATTACAATCTAATGGAGACAATGTGTAAACAAATATATACAAAGCAAGTTATATACAGGATAAATAGAAAATTAAGAGAGGAAAGGCAGTAGAATTCAGAGGGATTGGGAAAGACTTCTTATAAAAGATGGAATTTTACTTGTGAGTTGAAGGAAGCCAGGGAAGTCAGTAGGAAGGGTGAGGAGGCAGAGTATTCGATATGAAGGACAGCCCGAGAAAAATTCCCAGAGCTGAGAAATGGAGGGTCTTGTTTGTGCAACAGATGGTAAGGTGTAAGAAGACTGGAGACATAAGAGGGGGCTAGGTTATAACGGACTTTATATGCCAACAGAGCATTTTTTATTTGCTTCTGGAGTTGATAGGGAGCCACTAGAGTTTATTGGGTAAGGGAGTGACATGTTCAGACCTGTAATTTAGGAAAATTACTTTAGTGGCTAAATAGGGGATGGATTGGAGTGGGGAGAGATTTGAGACCAGCAGCCACATCAGCAAACTATTGGAATTATTCAGGTGTGAGGTGATGAGGGCCATCTGCACCAGAGTGGTGGAAGTGTTAGAGGAGACAAGGGGACATATTGGAGAGATGTTACAAAGAGGAAATTGACAGATGTTGGTAACAAATTGGATATGGAAAGTGAGAGAGAATAAAGAATCAAGAATGACACCTAGGTTGTAAGCCTGAGGAACTGGGAAGATGATTTTGCCCTCTATGGTAAAATAGGGAAGGTACAAAGCAGAGGGAGGGTTTATGGGAAAAGATAATGATTTTTGTTTTGGACAGGTTTAGGTTAAGCTGTCAACAGGACATATAGTCAGAGATGTCTGAAAGGCAGTTGGAGATGCAAGACTAGAGGTCTGAAGAGAAATTGGGGTCCGATAGGTAGACTTGAGAATCATTTGAGGTGGTTATTAAATCCCTGGAAGCCAATGAGATCACCAAGTGAAGTAGTATAGAGGGAGAAGAGAAAAGGGTCAAAGACAGAGTCCTGAGATTGGACAAAAAAGCTCTCAAGTATACACAGCAATATCATCAGAAAGTTATTAAGTCTATTAGTAGTACTATTAGGCCATAAGATCCTTTAGAGCAAGGATTATAATTTTTCATCTTTTCATGCCCAGCAATGAGCATTAATACCTTTCACCTAATGACTTAATAAGTGTTTGTTAGATTGACATGGTAGGGATGTCATGAACGAATAAATGAATGAATGAGTGAGTGAATGAAGGGTTCATTAAGTACTTTAATGGACCAAGCACTGAGGATACAAATACAAGATGAAAAATGGTCCTTGTCCTCAAGGAGCTTATATTCTAATAGAGGCCTTTTATAAAATTTTCTTTGATAAGCTCAGGTTTGAGGAGCTCTTGTCCTAGTGTTTACCCAGAGTACTCATGTCCTCTGTGGTAATCCAACTTAAATTAGATCATATCCTTACAATCAAAGGGGACTCTTTCTCTCTCTCTCTCCCTCCCCTTTTTCTTCTTCTCCTCCTCCCCCTCCTCTCTCTTTCACTCTTGCTCTCCTTCACCCACCTCATCTATTAGATCGCTGTTATATATTACCTTCAAGCTTGCAAAGTACTTTCCTCCTAGTAATCCAGTGAGGTAGGTAATAAAACTATTACTATCCTTAGTTTCTGGATGAGTAAAGTGGGGTTCAGCAAGGACCAATAATTCTCACTGACACAGAACTAGTCTAGGCCTGGAACTGAAACCTGCCTATTTGGACCCCACACCCCAGTGCTCTAAGGTAAACAAAGTTTATTGGTCCAAAGCTTATTTTAAAACTTAATCAATTCCATGTGCCCTCATGGCAAGGGAATGGCTTTGGGTTCTTGAAGGCTAGGGTGGTGGAGTACAAACCCTGCCAACCTATGGCAGCTGCTACCAAGCCAGAATCACAGAATCTGAGAATCTGAGAAAAGTCCTTAGCAAGCTTTAGCTGAAAAAGTATCCCCTCCACAACATCCCCAAATGATAGTTCCCTAGTCATCACTGAAGAACTCCATTGAGGGGAAGCCTTCTCAGGAAACACTTGTTGCTTAGAGATCGCTCTAAACAATTATTAGAATGTATTTTTCTTTAAACCAAGTCTAAATTTGCCTCTTTGTCACTTTCACCCGTTTCTCAGGGTTCTTCCTTCTAGGGCCAAGTTGAATGAGTCTAATCTCTTCCTTATGTGGAAGCTCTTCAAATACTTTAAAAAGATAGCTAATATGTCTCTTGATTTTCTGCCTAAGAAGAGTCAGTTCCTTCAGAACCTCATATGAAATGAACTTGAAACCAGAAAGATTTCATGACTCTGTTATCACAGCACCAGATTCTAAATGCTTATAACCAGAACGCTGGCAAAGAAATGATAATCCCCCCCAAGTAATAAACATTAGATATCATGGCAATGGTATATACAAAATTCACAAGGAACAACAGATAAATGAGTACTCCAAGGAATTAAAATACTGAACTTATACTATAGTGCCCTCTGGGTTACATATATACATATCTTGCCTTTTTCCCTTTGTTCTTTTCATCTTTTTTGATAGGGTTATGAAAAAAAATAAAAGGCCCTGAGACAAGTTGCTATCCTACTATTACTCAACCATATTTAAGGTTTTGTGGATCATTCCAAAGGTGGATAAATTGACTGCTTTTTGTTATTAAGATTATTTGGATGCAAACCCACCTTGTGTGGACTTGCTGAAAATATCTTCCAGACAGTTCCAGTAGCCAACAGGACAACAGGGGTGGTATAGACATCATTTTATTCTTTTGCTAGGTCTCTATATCTTGAAAGCTTTGCATTCCATGTAGTTTGGAGATCATGGTGGCAGCTGTTAAAACTGTTCTTACATATTTATAGTTCAATCTAGGCAGGTTCTGTAATAATAGTCTGGTTCCAGTATCACAGTTTATTTGTTGAGCTCCCAAGGATATCCTGCAGTTTATATTTGTAGTAAAGTACATTTGTGTTTGTTTCCAAAGGATAGTGAGTTTCTGGTGGATAATTCAAGCCACCTCATTGTGTCTTTCTAGATATGTGGTAGATACAACCTGTAATGATATGGTTCACAATGTCCACCACTTCAACGTACAATCTTCATTGATCAATAAGTCAATAAGAGTCAATAAGGAAGGGGGATGATCCATCATCATTATCGTCATCAGTCTATGGAGAACAAAAACTTTAAAGTGATTTCCTCTTCAGAGAAAAGGAAAACCCGTATAACTATTATCCCAAACATCTTTCCCAACTTGTTGCTTGATTAATGGAAAGCACTTGTGTTTAAATCAAAGGCAGCTGATACCACTTTTCCCTGGAGTATTGATACTTGGCAAATAGCACTTTTTTTTAATTGGGAAAATAAAGAAAGGTAGTTTTGATATTTTTGTTGCATGTTACAGAATAAGTGACAATGTAGCAAATCAGAGGATTTCAGCAGCATGTGTCCATTGATTTTGGCATGAAAAGTCCTTGGGAAGATGGAAATGATTGTCACATTTTTATTTACTTATAGAAGAAAGATGAAATGAGTTCCATGACAGATGCTTATTCAAGAGGTATTTTTCTATAGGAGGAAGGAAATAGCTGCTAAGTGGATCCTGATTTTGGAGTTAATAAAAGGCTTGACAATTTCCATATTTGTTTATCTGTGAATATTTCCTATGCTGATTTCTAAACGGACTTTTATTTTTAAAATGCTTACTGTCTTAGCTGAAGAAAGCCAAAAAAGAATATAGCAATTTTGGAATTTGAAGAAGCAAAAAATACTTTAATCTCTCTCTCTCTCTCTCTCTCTCTCTCTCTCTCTCTCTCTCTCTCTCTCTCTCTTCTCTCTCTCTCTCTCTCTCTTTCTGTCTCTGTCTGTCTGTCTGTCTGTCTCTCTCTCTCTCTGTCTCTGTCTCTCTCTCTCTCTCTCTCTCTCTCTCTCTCTCTCTCTCACTCACTCACTCACTCTCTTTCGGAAGAGGGAAAGAACTATTAGTTGTAATTTATGTACACATGTTGTGCAGTTAGGTGGCCCAGTAGATAGAGTGTCAGGCCTGGATTCAGAAAGACTCCTCTTCCTATGTTCAAATCTGGCCTCAGACACTAATTGGCTGTGTGACCCTGGGCAAGTCCCTTAACTGTTTACTTCAGTTTCCTCATCTGTAAAATGGTCTGGAGAAGGAAATGGTAAAAACCTTCTAGCATTTTTGCCAAGAAAACCCCAGATGGAGTCACAAAGAGTTGGACATGATTGAAAAACAATGGAAAAAACAATATTCTCACAATCTAAATAGACTTTGCATCTTCCTCAGTTATTAGCAGAATGCTTTGGATACCACAAATACCTTAAAAGTAAGTTTGTTGCTTTTTGTTGGTGTGAATCTGTCTGCCTCCTTGACACCTTTCTAGAATAGATCTTTCTAAAACACCTTCAGAATTTTATGTACAGACCCTCAGTTCACAACTCTGAGGCAAAATTCAGTAAAAAGCTCCATCTAGATTATTATTATACATCATGGCAGGAAGATACTCAAGCTAACTCAAAAAGAAACATCTCTGTAAATCACATTCTAAATGGGTTTAGGATACAAGCCATTTCTCTAAAAAAAGTGTAAGTATATGTGTGTATATATATAACGTATGTACATACACACATATATACACATGCACATACACACATAATGTATATATATTTTACATATATACTATTTATATACACACAATAGATATACACACATATATTGTTATTGTTTAGTTGTTTCAGTTGTATCCAACCCCATTTTGGGGTTTTCTTGGCAAAGATATTGGAGTGGTTTGCCATTTCCTTCTCCAGCTTATTTTACAGATGAGAAAATGGAGGGAAACAGAGTTAAGTGATTTACCCAGGGTTACACAGATAGTAAGTATCTGAGGCCAAATTTGAATTAAAAAAAAAATGAATCCAAACCCAGTGTATGCATGTATGTATATACATATACAAACTATTGTCTCTTGGTATGAGTTTCTCTCCTTTTGAGGGGAGATGAATGCCCTGTGCTGTGAGAGACGAAGGGCAGAGTTGGTGAGAAACAAGAGAGCTACAGTCCTCTTATACCTTACTTCTGAGCCACACATTCTTTTGTCATTTTCTCTGACTTTCATCTCAGGAAAATTAATTTTAATGTTGTATAATTTGATTATTAATATTAATTTGTAATATTCCCTTTTCTGTTTAAAATCCCCATTTTTTAGCTTAGCTCAGTATCCAGAAACTGGCTGAGGAATGTGGTCACATACAAGCCTCTCCCAGGGCCTGGTCTGTTCTTCTTTGTTTTTCCCATAAACAAAAGCTAAACTGAGTTTCCAAAAGTTACTCGACCTTGGTCCCTTCATTAGAGTTTGGGGAGGCCTGGCTCATGAAGGAGAAATAAAGCCAGAGATATCCTGATCCAGAAAGGTTTTACTTGCCCAGATTGCTGGAGGCTGCTCAAACTCATAACCAGGCCTCATTTCTCAGCTGACCTCTCCCCCTTGACGATGGAGTAATGAGGAGGCCTGAGGACTCTTTGCCCACCTCATTAAGTGTATGCCAATTAGGGTTGCCTTTTTCCTGTCAGGGGAGAGCCCAAAAATGTGCTGTCAGGAAAACAGGTGGGCATTTAAGATGACTGAAGACGCTTCCTCTTGGTCTTTGGGTAGGGAGAGAGACCACTGACCATCAATTTATTGATTATAGGCCAGCCTCATTAATAAATTGATTTTTAACACCTGGAAACTTTGTGTCTCAGCATTTCATTTGCAAAACCCCCATGCCTGCAATGTTCTCTCTCCCCATCTTACTTACTCCCCTGCCTACTTTTAAATCTTAAGTAAAATACCATCTGTTATAGGCCAGCCCCTCTTAATTCTAGTACTTTTCCTATCTTAATTACTTCCTATTTGTCCTGTATATAGCTTGCTTTACATCCTTTTTTTTTTTTTTGCTTGTTGGCCTCCATATTAGATTGTAAGCTCCTTGAGGTCAGGAACTGGGTTTTGGTTAATTTTTTTTTTTATTTTTTACTCATTTTGTATACTCAGTGCTTAGTGCAGTGCCTGGCACATAGAGACATTTAATAAATATTTATTGACTCATTAATATATATGTAATTGGATCACATATTATACAAATATGCATATATATTGCATATATATCTAATAGAGAATGAAAAGAAAGAAAAAGGACAGTTAGATTGCTTCAAAGGCTTTGTGTTTCTATCGCTTGGAAGCAGGACAGGGTGATTTGGTGTTTTCAAGGAGAAGAAACTGTTACTCTGTCCTTGCCCTTGAAGATATATAAAAAACAATTTTGTTTTTGCCTGTTGCTGTCTTATTCCACTTTGCATCTGCTGCTCTGCTTGTTTCAACTCCAGGAAATAAGATTCCCTGCCCCTTCCATCCCTCTCTGGTACCCTGTGGTATACCCTGTTCCTTGCCCTTCCTCCTCCTTTCCTGCCTACTTCTGGATGTTGTCTCCCCCATTAGATGTAACCTCCTTGAGGGCAGGGACTGTTTTTCTTCTTATCAGTTGTATCCCCAGCACTTAGCACAGTGCCTGGCCCATAGTATATATTTAATAAATGTTTTGGATTGGATTGGATTGGATTGCCCTCGAGCATGAACTGGGATAGTGAGAAAAGCCAGTTCCAAAGAGAGTGTACATAGCTACTCTTAGAGACTGAAATGGAGGCTTGTTTAAGGATGGAGTCACTCGGCAGAACCAGAAGATCATTGTAACAGTAACAGCCACGTTGTGTGATGACTGACTTTGACAGATTTAGCTCTTCTCAGCAGTCCAAGTACTAACACAACTCCAAAAGGCTCATGATGGGAAATGCTATCCACATCCAGAAAAAGAACTGTGGATTCTGAATGCAGATGGAAGCATACTATTTGCTCTCTCTCTTTCTTGTGGTTCCTCACACTGGTTTTAATTCTTCACATGACTAATGTGAAATATGTTTAATATGAATGTATATGTAAAGCCTATAACAGATTGCACACCATCTTGGGGTGGGAGGAGGAGAGGGAGGGGAGTAATTTGGAACTCAAAATCTTATGTAAGTGAATGTTGAAAACTATAAATAAATAAATAATTTTTTAAAAAGGATGGAGTCACTCATATGAACATAGGGGAGGCACAAGACGTTTCTCTCTTTTCCTCCACATGATACTGCTTCTGCTTGATATCAGGTATCAAAAATGTAAGAGATGAACATGAAGCTAATTTGTGCATTGAAGTTTTAATTGAGCTATTCTCCTTTGCACAGTGTGGTGTCATCAGAGAATTACTTAGGATCATAGATTTTGAGCTAGAAGAAACCTTGGAGGTCATCATGTCCCTCCACTTCATTTTGTAGATGAAAAAAGAGGCATAGAGTGCTCAAGGGTCATGCAGTTAGTGTCTGAGGAAGGCTTTGAACTGATCTTGGTCTTGAATCTAAATCCAGGGCTCTAATGTTTCAAAACTTTGCACATCTGTCATGAGGATCCAGTGAGATATTATGTATGAAAGGACTTTGTGCTATAGAAACTCATATTATTATCATTACCAATATTATAATCTGGTTTGAGTTATAGCTATAATAAAGATAATGAAGGACATAATCCCGAAGTGGTTTTTCAGTGTCCAGTTGCATTAGGTATCATGGCAGGCTCTACAAAAGAAGTACAAAGACCAGTTCTTTAAAAACGTAGACACTAAAAGTTTGCCTGGGATTCTAAGATCAATAGCAGGTAGTGGGGGTGGGGTGGGGACAGGGATGGAGACCCACTATTAAGTCATTTTTCAAACAGACAAATAATTTCGTTGTGTCTGGATAAGGGCATTTTAGGGATAGGGAGGTGGAAGAGGTGGGAGTGTCTAACCCTTAGGGAAAGTAGCTATAGTAGCTCATTATCTGAGCTACTTGGCCAAGCAGAGGAAAATATGAAGTCTCTAATGATGAATGACTGAGGCCAATTTCTTTAAGGAAAATATAACAAAAACAAACAAACAACCCAATTACTATGTTGATAATGAAGTACTTGAAAGTGGACATACTTTTTTTTCTCAGTGAAATGAATCACATTAACACCTAAGAGAAGAATTGACCATAGAGACAAATGGAAAATCCATTCTGCACGTCACTTGTTCAGACCACAAAGCTGGATGGACTGATCTTGCAAACCAAAGTTTTATTTGTTTAGGATGTAAATGAGAATATAAATGAGAGACAGTGTGATAGGGGGAAAGGATACTTATTAGAAAGAAAAAAACAGGATTTAAGTTCCAGCTTTGCCACTTACTAGTTATAACATTGTCTGAGAGCTTTCATTTTCCCATCTATGAAATGACAACAATACCTGTTCTATCTCACTGAGATGTTATAAGGGTCCAAGGGGAAGGATGAATATCAAAGTGCTTTGGAGGGGGCATCTAGGTGGCGCAGTTCTCCTCTACTGGCCCTGGAGTCAGGAGGACCTGAGTTCAAATCTGCTCTCAGACCAGACACCACTTGACACTTACTAGCTGTTTGACCCTGGACAAGTCACTTAACCCCAATTGCCTCACAAAAAAAAAAGTACTTTGGAGCTATAGGATGTCTGTACTTACCTTCTAGGATAATAATTATTAAAAATTCAAAAATTTCCAAAGCTTTACATCGATGACCTCATTGTAATTTCACAAAAGCCCTTTGGCTCAGGCTCAGTAACTGTTATACTCTTATTTTATAGGGAAGGAAACTGAAGCTCACAGAGATGAAGTGAATTAATTGCCCATGGTCACTGAACTAGTGTCCAAATAGTGCCGGAATTCAGGTCTTCTGACACCAAAGTCAGCACTCTAACCACAATACCATCCTGCCTTTCTTGATCTCACTATACATACATACACAGATACACATATGTATGGATACTTATATATATGTATATATATATACACACACACACATAGATAGGCTCTTGTATCCCCTGTTCATATGTATGTATGTATATGTAACTGTGTCTACCAGCCTATACATATAGACAGTACACATTTGGTGAGAGCAAGGAAGGCAGGTTGGTATTATGGTTAGAATGCTGACTTTGAAGTCAAAAGACCTTAATACATTTGAGAGACAGACAGACAGACAGACAGACAGACAAGAAAGACAGACAGACAGAGACAGAGACAGAGAAACACACATAGTAAATAGGTAGCCAGCTTCTGAGTCAAAAGGTTGTTGTTCAGTCATGTCCAACTCTTTGTGACCCCATTTGAGGTTTTCTTGGCAAAGATGCTGGAGTGGTTTGTCATTTCCCTCTCTACCTCATTTTACAGATGAGGGAATTAAGGCCAACACGGGCAAGTGACTTGTAGCTAGTAAATGTCTGAGGTTGGATTTGAACTCAGGCCTTCTTGATTCCAGGCCCAATGCTCTATTCACTGTGCCAGGATTCAGTTCCACTTCTGATGCATACAGCCTATATGATTCTAGGAAGTCATTTAATTTCTTTAGAAAGCAGGGTGCTCTCTAAGACTTCAAATTGTAGAGAAGGTATGTTCTGTATTAGTTGAAGGAGTTCCTTGCACTGCTGAAATCCCAAGTCCCTTTTATATATTCCATAATTCTTTTTGACTCACTTATAGTTATTTATCACAAAGAACTGTGCCCTTGGTCAGCTCTTTTGCCTAACCCTCTGGCCCTGACAAACAGATGGGTGATTTCTCCCTGCAACAGAAATGAGGAGAAAGCCCACACTTTAGACCCAATGAGCCAGACAGAACTGGACTCCACTCTTCTCTTCTTCAGCCCCATTTGTGTGGTGATTTCCCAATCAGAATGTAAACTTCTTGAGGGCAGGAACTCTCTTTTGGCTTGTATAAGTATCCCCAGCTCTCACTTGGTCCCTGACATATAGCAAGCGCTGAATAATTGCATGTTGCTGTCCAACCAGTGAGGAGCCACGCTGAATTTAGCAATGATAGTCTTTGGATAATGGACACGTAATCCAGCCCACTGCTAGGCTTTGAAACTCTTCCAGCTATGGAGGATCTGCCAGAACTTTTGTTTGGCTGGCGTTGCCTTTGAGAGCTGCATGCCACAATGAAGCAGCAGAAAGACTTTAGTGGAATCAGATACTTGTATCAATGACTTAATTAGAAGAAAAAATATTTACTAATCACTATCATGTGGTGATATTGCACTAAGGTCTGGATGTGTCCGGGAAGGATGTGCAGGACAGATATTACATTTAGATAAGAAAGAGTCATCGTTCTCCTGGAGTTTACAGTATGGAATTGTGGGTAGATTGCTACCTTTAGGGCAGGAGTTCTTAACTTCTGGTCCTTAAACTTAAATACAATAATAACAATAATAACAATGACAACAACAACAATACTAGCTAATATTTATATGGCACTTACTACGTGCCTAAGCACTTTGTAAATATTATCTCATTTGATCCTCACAACAACTTGGGAGGAAACTGCTATTATTATCCCCATTTTACTGATGAGAAATTCAGGCAAATAGAGGTTAAGGGACTTGCCAAAATCCCACAGCTAGTAAGTGTCTGAGTTTGGTCTTCTTGATCATGGGGCAATAAGGTGGCACAGTGGATAGAGTACTGGGCCTGAAGTCAGGAAGACTGATCTTCCTGAGTTCAAATCTGGCTTCACTTACTAGCTGTGTGACTCTGAGCAAGTCATTTAACTCTGCCTTAGTTTCCTCATCTGTAAAATGAACTGGAGAAATGACAAACCCCTCTAGTATCTTTGCCAAGAAAACCCCAAATGGGATCATGAATATATATACACAAAACACTATATATACATATATATATATATATATATATATATATATATATATATATATATATATATATATGTAGATGGACACACACACACACATATATACAAAAATATTTAGATAATTATTTCAATATACAGTTTCCTTTGTAATTCTATGTGTTTTATTTTATTAATTTAAAAATATTATTCTCATAATGAGTGCAGAGACTTCACCAGACTTCCAGAGGGGTTCATGATAGAAAAACAAGAACCTCGAATTTGGAGACAAGGAGACCTGGGTCTGAGTCCTAGCTTCACGTTTACTATCTGTGTGACCATGAGTGAGCAATGACTCCTACATTGCCTAGGATTTCTGTACTAAGTTATAGATGGGTTGGGAAGCAACACACTCATGAAATCACAGCTCTTTTGCTATTACAATGAGTAAGGAATGGCTAATGAGGCAATGGAAGCCTTTGGACAACTTTTTCTTGGCTCTGAATATATTTGTAATTAGGTTGTATAGCCATAGGTATCAAACTCCGACTGCTGGCAAAACTCTTTAGTGTGGCCTGAACCGGATTAAAATATAATTGGGAAGATGTTGAACAAAACAAGTAAAAATGTAATACAACATAGGTGATGTAAATTTGTGGTTTTCTAAGTCAAGATGAGTCATTTTGAGTTTTACACAATTGGCTTAACAGGCTGATTTCCTTTGTTTATGTCTTCCTATTTTTGCATTTATCACTAGTGTATTTCTCATACTTTCCTTACACACCATAAACTTACTGAATGGCAGGGGCCATCTGTGCTGAGTGAGGGCAATTAGAGTTGTGGAATTTGGTGGGGAGCAGAGCAGGTCATGAGGAAACCAGCCTTGGTCACAATGGGGACTTTTTACATAGGGCACAGAGGGAAAATCTCAACCCCTGTAGGCAGTTGCATCCTTAGGAGCACCACTCAGCCAGCATCAACAGTAGGGAAGGGAGAGTAGAACCAGGCTCAGCTCTCCTCTGAGTAACTCCTCTTCAGTCTGGGATACTTTCCTTCTTCTCTTGTTCCAATGGACACTTTTGCCCCCAAAGTCAGATTCTAATAGAACTGAGCATTCCTTCTTGCAGTTAAAGCATGACCAATCAGCTAACCATCAAGTGGACACTTCAGCAATCATCCTAATGAGGCCTCTTAGAGTCTTTCATTGTTTCTCCACTGCTGGTCTTTGGTGGAGAACACCCCTTGGCTTCAGTAGGAGTTTTTGAACTAAAACCCTGAGAGTAAATTGGGCCCCAAGGGTTTTCTGGAAGTCAGAAAAACAGATCTTTAAGACTATCTTGCATTACTTTTCCAAAAGCACTTTGCAAAATTAATGCCATGACAAGGAAAATATAGAGTGTCTGTAGTGCTATGTGTTTTTCAGCTACACTTTGACTAAAATAATATCTGAAGCTACAATTGGTTTGCATAGAAATGGATCACTTGCCAAATTTGGTTCCAAAAAACAAACAAAAAAAGCATTTAGAGTTAGTCAAGGACAAAAGAAAAGGTCTCAAGTCCTCAAATATATACCATATCTATTACGTTCACATGATTCAAAAATAGCTAAAGCATATTTTTTTTTTATATTTGAGGGAAATTTTACTCCCAGACTAAGACCATGCATGCCAAATTTCAACTGGGAACGGATTTTTGTTTAATTTTGTCGCTAAAATAGAAGGTTGGAATGAGAGTATTGTCTCAGTTTTCATATATCATTATGTAATAGTAACATACGAGTCTATCCCCTCAGAAGCTTATTGGACCTCTGGTAAAAGTTATGCTGTCTTAACACAAGTCATGGTTGTATATGTCTGGTTTCCCCATTTGGGTGTTAAACTCCTGAAAGACAAAGGCTAAATATAGCATTTCATAGGATCATAGAGCTAAGATTTGGACATTAGAGACTATTTAGTTGCCTTTAACTTTATAGATGAGGAAAATTGAGGCCCAGAGAATTGAAGTAACTTGTCCATGGCCTTAGAGGTAACAAGTAGCACAGCTGAGATGTCCGAACAGGTCTTTGGACTCCAAGTCCGTGTCTTGATCAGCACAGTGCAATGCTGGGCACTCAATAAATGCTTTAGGAAGAAATAGTATAATTCTGTAAGCATTTATTAATTGTCTCCCATATGACATTGTGCTTCCCACAAGTGGAGATACAAACATCAAAAAAAGATTGACTCTTATCACTAGCATGCGTACACATGCACATGAGTCGATGTGTTTGGTAGGAACAATACAAATAATTATAATATAATTTGAAACTGGTTATGCACAAGAGATGTAAATGAAGTACCATGTGAGATCTGAATGGGAAAAGATTGTGAATGAAACAATTCAGCCTATGGACTTCAGGCTTCCTAAGCATCCATCAATCAGTCAATAAATATCTCTCCTATTACCTCCAGAATCAAACATAAAAGCTTCTGTTTGACTTTCAAAACACTTCATAATGTAGGTCCTTACTGCCTTTACAATCTTTTTAGATCTTACTCCTCTTCATGTACTCTTTGGTCCAGTGATACTGGCCTTCTCTTACTCCATCTCCCAATCAGGAGCATTTTTATTGTCCCCCATGCATTCTCTCTCTCTTCGTCTCCTAAGTTCCCTGGCTTCCTTCAAGTCTCATTTGAAGTCTTATTTTCTGCAAGAAGTCTTTTCCACTCCTCCTTAACTTTGTGCCTTCCTTCTGAGATCGCTTTCAATTTATTCTGAATATAACTTTTTTGTACATAGTTGTTCAAATGTTGTACCTCTGATTAGACTGTGAGCTCCTTGAGAACAGGAGTTTTTTTTTTTTTGCCTTTCTTTGTATCCTCAGTGTTTAGTACTGTGCCTGGTGAAGAGTAGGTACTTAATAAATTCAAATTGAGTGGTTGATTGTTGAGGAGTACTGGAGGTCCTTTCATAACGAGTTGTTGTTGCTACTGGATAATTCCTTCTAAGGTTTTTCTCCATAGTCTGCCACAGAATGGTTGTAAGTTGTCTCTCCTATCTCTCCCTGAGGCCAGAGCTCATTCCTTTTCAGGATTACTTTTACTGTTGGAGGATATGGGGTGTTCAGGGAGGACTAGTAACTCTGATGTGATGGCTTGCCGAGCCATTTTCAGGGCTGCCCATTCACCTTGGGTGACCACCTGTCCCCCAACTCTCACCCGTGGTTCCAAGAAACTATAGCATGCACACTGGCCGCACTGAGGTAAAACTGTCTCAGCAGATTGGCTGAACCAAGGTTGAGGGTAACTGACAGGCCTCAAACCTGTTATTGATTTAGGGGGTGTCTGCCCCAACTATGTGAAGACTTCTCCCAGTAGAATGGGCAGACGAGAACAATTTGTTCCAATAGTCATGAAGGCAGCTAAAGCAGGTGCTAAGGCACTTAGAGTTTGATCAGACATTGAAGATGCCAAGGTCATCATCCCCTGTGTACTAAGCCATTGCCTGTCATCTTGACCCTTATCTTGACTGGACTTTGATGATTCTGGAAGAAAAAGTGAGGCTGATGACTTTGTACAACTCTGCCTCACTTAAATCCAATTCACACATGACCATCACCCTGTGATATCCTCTTTGAAAATGAAGGAGGAACAGCAACTGTTGGCAGAAATGGGAACCAGATGGGGGTTAAGAGGCTCTCCTATTCTCTCCCTACTTTCTTTGCTATAGAGAAATGGCATGTAGATGCAATTGGGGTATCTGGTAGATTAAAAGACTAGCCAATGGTAATATAGACATCAGCAGGCTCAGGCTGTAATAGCAGCTGGGGAGGATTTGGAGGGATTTAGGTGAAGAGGTCTTTCCCAAAACCAATTTAAGGCAAGGAGTGGAAGACATAGCACTCAATTTTGCCCTTCCTTTCATTTTTAATCTTGCCACTGACGTCTCCATCCTTGGGCAAGCTGCAAGAGTAGGATGTAAATCCTGGAAGGAGATAGGAGATTGGGGTTTTGATTGTAATTTTGGGTAACAACAAACTGCAGAAGAAGGAGAAAAAATACAAAGGGTGGCATATAAGAAAGAAGGGGAGTTTTCCTGTGGCTACTGGGCCCTTGGCCTTGGATGGAAGGTATGTAATGGTACTGGTAGTATAAGGAAAATCAGCTGACTGTGCCTAGAACACCTCCAGGACATTTTAGAATGACTAAGTTGTGGGGGGGGGGGATTGGTTACCACCCTACCTGGCTTAGGGGATAGAGAAAAGAACTCAGAGTCAGTAACACATGGATCCAGACACATGGCTTCTGACCCATGGTTGTGTCCCTGTTGGGTGACTCTGTACAACCAACCTCTCAGGACTCTCAGGTATCTCTCTAGGGCTATTTGGTTGCTACGCAGTTCCTGATTTGCATTAATAAAAGAAGCTTCTCCACTGTGAGTTCCTTGCACCAGTGAAATCACAGTCCAGGACCACAGCAAACAAACAAACAGCTGTAGCTAATTCTACCCTACCTCATGTCATAATCAAGGAATTGGGAGGTGGTGGTGGAGAGAATATTCTTTAATCCCACAAGAGAATTTCCCCACTGTTCTATAAATGTAAGTCTTTATGGTTTGCCAAGTACTCTGCAAACTTTCAGGACTAGAAAATGAATTGTTATTGTCCTCGCAGTCCAGTTCCTAAGCATATTGTCTTGTAGGGCAGATCAGAAGGAGATTTTATTTTCTTAATGTTTTTATTTTATAAGTATATTTTCTAATAATAGTATCTCCCATTTATGTTGTGATTTAAGGTTTGCCAAGCACTTTTCATATGTTAACTCAGTCTATTCATTTACCTGTGTACTTGTGGAACACTCTCCTTCCCTCCTTCACCCTCATTAGAAGCTACATTAATTGAGGGCAGGGGCCTTTATAAATGTTTCTGTAATCCCAGTGTGGCCAGCAAATAAATTAATAAATGGTCGTTGAACTGAATCGAACTGTGACCAAAGAATGCATCCCAAAGGGCAGCCCCTATTGGATGTGACTGCCCACATTTAGCCAGGCTGAATCTCTGACAGATGGTTGTTCACTAAGCTCAAAGCCTTTCCAGCCTCTAAAAACCTGCTGGAACTTGTTCTCTCTTGGCACAGCTCTTGAGAACCCAGGATCAACTCCATGCCATGACATGGTTCTTTTCCTGCCAGGCTTGAATCATGGCAAAGACACCTCAGTTAACTTTAAAAGAGAAATGGATTTGCAAGATCTCACTAGAAAGTTTGTATTGCCATTTCTGTGCCTTGGAAGAATGAGTTGGCTCCACTAGAATTGAAAACTGTGGATCAAGAGGGTCCTTCTTCTACAAGTGATGCTTCTGATCAGCTAAATCTTCAAATTTTCCCAGAGGAGGAAGATGAGATATTCAAATTCAGTAAGGTGAGAATGTATTCAGTAGACCAACACTCTGGGCCGTTTTGCTATGCTGAATGAGCAAATTAAATGCTCTCATTGTTCACAGAATATTTTTCCAATATATCTTCAAAATCACTTTAGTCTAATAATAAAACATATTATTACACAAAAGGAATAATAATAGTGGCGCTGTGAATATCACTGAGTTATTGTAGAGAAAATGCTACCATAATCAGAAAATGTTATAGAAATTGAGTCATTGAATGAAGAACACTGACATATGCATGGGAATGAGGAGGGGAAGAATAAATACAAAATAAGTTATGACTCTTGTCCTCAAAGATCTTGCAGTCCAGTAGCAGTGAGAAGGCATATACATAGATACATAAAACATAGTTTAAAGTGTGATAAATGCATAAAAGGATCACAAAACAACTGAGATCAAATGAATAGATAACTACTTCCATTTGGGTGGTGTTGGGTCATGTGGGAAATCAAGGAGGAAGGAGTACCACCTGACCCATCAGTATACTGGGATTCTAAGTCATTTTGACTCTAAATTGGATGAGCTCTTTTGATTGTCTCATTCTACCAGTGGTCCTCTGACTCCATGCTAGTCTCTTTCTACTATACCATGCCACTCCCATTAAATCCAATAATTAATTAACCAATGAACAAATATTTATTAACTACTTACTACGTGGCAGACACTGTGTTGGGTCCTAGGGATAAGTAAAATAGTACCTGCCCTTGAAGATATATCAGGGGACACAACATAGAGCAACAACAAGAGCTAACATTTATATAGTACTTTAAGGCTTGCAAAATGCTTTACCAATATTACCTCATTATTATTATTATCCCCATTCTATAGATGAGGAAACTCAGGCAGACAGAAGTCAAGTGATTTTCCCAGAGTCACACAGCTAGCAAATGTCCCTGGCAGGATTTAAACTCAAGTTTTCCTGACACTGCACCACCTGGCTGCATCAAACATCTTTGGTAAAGGTCTGAAGAGGGGTGAGACTGGGTGCAAGAAGAATAATTGAGAGTATTGTAATAGGCTTGAAAGAAGGAAGGTTGATCTTACAGCGATAACGGCAGAGAAGACAGTAAAGGTATGGCAGAAGATGGGGAGGTAGAATTAATAAGATTTAGAATTTAATTGGATGTGGAAAGAAAGAAGAATCGGAGGTGACCCTAAGGTTTCAAACCTCTGTGACTCTGAGAAAATGGTGTCATCAAGCTTAACAAATTCCATCTGCTTTGATTGGCTTTCCAGGTCTTCCTTAATATGACCCACCCCATTTTATTTCCCATTGATCTCACTATCTAGTTTGCTCTAATCAAAGCCTTGGCAACTAGATGGTACGGTGGATTCAGTGCTGGTTTTGAGTCAGGAAGATCTGTGTTTGAGTTCTGCCTCAAATGCTAACTAGCTACTTTGACCCTGGGCAACCTATCTTGGTCTTAATTTATTTATCTATACAATTAGGAGGTTGAATTTAGTAGCTTCTAATATACCTTCCAAGTCTAATTCTATAATCCCATGTTCTATGTTTTTCTTCTTGGCACATTATGTTCATTACTAGTTCTTTCCTTACTTAATCCTCTTTTCTAGTTCTTCCCTAATTATGGAACATTTATCCCAATTCTATCTTTCAAGTCCCAGTTCAAAACCACTTCCTTTAAGAGGACTTCCTGACTCCTCTAGCTCCTCTATTAAACTGTAAGCTTCTTGAGAGCAGGGAGTGACTTTTGACTTTCTTTATATCCCAAACACTTAGCACAATGCCTGGTGCATAGTAATGCCTGATGACTCTCTGCAGTGATCTCTTTCATCTCCTTGGTCCAATAGTATTTTCAATCTGTTCCCAACAAGTTTGCCCTTAATTGTATGTTAGCATGTCCTGTTCATTATCTGAGTTGTGTAGGTTAGTCTTGTCTCACCATTTAGAATGTAAGTTCCTCGAGGAATCAGACAATGTAATGTAGATGCCTGATACATATTTGCTCACTGATGATTGAATAATACAGTGACGCAGTAAGAATTTTAATGAACAGTATTCTTGGTCACCTATTTGCATGTTTATTTTTGTGTTTTGTTTTTGTTTTAAGATTGGGCAAAGAATACATTTTACTAGAAGCACAGTCATAGAATTCTAAATTTCATATCAGATTAAGACTGTTTCTCTAGATAAAAGCAACTGCCTAAAAATGGGGGGCAAATCTTCCACCCTCCCCGCCTCCTCCCCTGTTTAAGTGCTTTTTTCCCCGTTAATGTTTTAAAGATCTATACTCAGTGTGGGCCCTCAATTCCTCTGCTGATGTCAATCATAACGATTTTGTGCCATAGAATAAGGAAGGAGGAACAGAAGGAGGAAGGTAGAAAGGAAGGAAAGAGAAAAAAAAAGCATTTATGAAGTGCTTGCTATGTGCCAAGCACAGTTTGGGGTACATTAAAGGTGACTGGTAAGAAGATGAACATCTAGCAAGGTGAAGCATGGCTGGAGGTTGCTTAATTACAGTGGACCAATGTGATCTACTCATCAATCAGGACAGTGTCAATCCCAGATTGGGAATTCCAGAGCTGAAAGGGACAAATCCTTCAGGGCTTGGTCTCTGGTTCACAGTCAGCCTTTATGATTTGTCACTGCTGGGGAAAAAAAAAATCTTAGTGGCCAAATTTTTGGAAATCAGCCTCTCCTAAATGAGTTAGGTTGGTCCTCAAATTTCAGACACAATCCATCATACCCAGAGCCTTTACAACTCAGTAAATGCTTGTTGGATTGAGTAACAGTGCTCACTGGAGCCTGAATATCATTAGCACTGCCTTTGAGACTACATAAGTACCTCCATACCCTTTCGGATCTATCAGCATTGGAAGCCAGTGCCTAGCACAGTGCCAACAACTCAGTAGGTGCTTAATCAATGCTTATTGATTGAATAATTGGCCTTAGTGGAGGGTTTTGCTTATATGAAGTTAAAGAAGAGGGGACCAGAGTCAGTGTGACTGAATGTTTCTACTTAATGGATCATCTCCCTCCCAGTTCAACTGGTTCTTTAGATTGCTCTACCTCTCTACTGGTTGCCTTGCCTCCTTCACGGTATCCTTTGCTTTCTAGCTTGCATTCCCTAGTAGAATATATGCTCCCTTAAGAGAAGAGACATGTTGTTTTCTGGTATTTGTATCTCCGCCACTTAATGCAGTGCCTGGTAGATAGTAAGTTATTAATGTTTTCTTTATCTATCTCTCCATCTTTATTTTCTATCTTTCTATTTTTATAATTAATTCTTTAATCAGATTCTTTTTAGAGCAAATAAAATAGCATATTACAGGAAAAAAACCAAATTACTTAAAAATAATTGTATTTATTATGTGCCACAAATTGATCAAATACTGATTCTTATAATAATTTTTCTACAGGATGTTTTAAAAACAAATTCTTCACATTTTATCTTTACTATGTACTTACATAATTTCAGGGAAATAATTCTGTTCGTTTTTATGGCTTAACCTGTGCTAACGAGATGGCAGGTAGTTGCATTCAGTCCATATGAAATTCTAATGTGACAATGAATTTTCTGATGTTGACCATCTCTTTGATATTGAAGGCAATGTTCTATCTATCCACCTACCTACCTGCCTATCTATCTATCTTCCTATCATGTATTTCTCTATCATCTAGCTAGTATCTAACATCTAGCTAGCTAGCTAGCTATCATCTATCTGTCTCTCTATATCATCTATTTGTCTATCACAGATCTAAAATACTTTGTAAGGTATTTTGCCCACATTCTATCACTGGGATCACCTTATGGTAGACCTATGGAGCTTAGTAAATGTTTGTGGAATTACTTGAATTTCCTATTTTATAGGGAGGGGAAACTAAAGCCCAGAATGAGGAAGTGACTCCCCCAAGGAAACATAGCTACTAACAAGGGTACCAGAGGTTAAAAGCAGGTTTTCTGCCTCCAAATCCAGTTCCCTTTCAAATATGCCAAGTTGCCTCTCTGAGGCACAAAGGAACTGACTAATCCAATTGGTTATTTTGAATGGAGACTACTCCAATGTGCCCTGAAAACCAAGCTACAAAAGAAAAGAATTCCATAGTGAATAATTCAACAAACACCCACTAAGTACTGGGCCCTGGGGTTATAAAAATTAAGAACAACACAAGCAGGGTTAGAAATATGAAAGACCTTAGAAATCATCTAATTCTATGCCATCTACAATGTTGGGAAAGTCACTCAAAATCTTTGAGCCTCAGTTTCCTATTTATACATTGAGAATTATAATAATTGTACTACCTATCTCACAGTGTTGTTGTGGGGGAAATGGTTTGTAAATCCTAAAGTACTAGATAAGTGTGAGTAGATTTTCATTATTATCTAATAGCTCCCTTCATGCATGTCCTTTCAGGCATTTTTACAAGGAACTTCTTTCCCCTTTTTAAAAAATACATTTCTTTCAATTTATTTTTATATCCCCAACATTTACCTGTGTATCTCTTCACAATTTCCACGATGCTTTCATAGAAGTTTAATTCCTCTCCACCCTCCCCGCCGTGGTTTAAAGATATTCAATCAATTCAGGTGAAATGCTGCAAATTCAAACCAATTTAAAAAAAAACATAAAAAGGCGAAATATTGATCTTTTTTGATCTTTGCAGCATAGTCTAGCTATGGTCAGAAACCCTGAAATGTCCTTCCTAATGACATAACAAACTTTAATTTCTGGTCTCTAGTAGTCTGGTGCCATAGAAAAAAAAATAGAAGTCAGGAGATCAAGGGTTTGTGTTAACTTATCATGAACCAGTGGGTACTGCCTTCCCTTCTCTGGGTCTCAGTTTCCTCTTTTATAAAATGAGAAGCTTTGACCTGATGATCTTTGAAATCTGTTAGAGAACTAAGATTAAATGGTGATATAGTTCAGGACAGAATGCAGTCTAAATGGAATTTTTGCTCACATACTTTGCCTAGGCAAATAATAGGAAATATGACTTCATTTGGGAGGAGGATAGATATGATGTTTAAGAAGATTTGAGAGACATAATTTCTGGGTAATTTTAACATTTCATTAATAATGCCAGTGTTTTAACAAAAGGATGGTCATTTGGCCATCTTTCAGACCAAAGATAATCATGGCAATGAGCTCACCATTTACATGCCCTTCTTAAGAGTAAGTATTCCTGAGAGTGGCTCTGATTGATTAACAATTAATGAGAGAGAGAGAGAGAGAGAGAGAGAGAGAGAGAGAGAGAGAGAGAGAGAGAGGAGAGAGAGAATATTACAATGAGGGGCTGGACCTGAACATTGATTATACCATTTACTTCTTAAATCACCCCCAATCTATTCAAAGAATTTATCGTCACCCAAACCTCAGTGGAACACGATGGCTACCCCACTTGGGTGGGGTCTGGAGAGAGTGAGGTCTTGAAGTAAGGATAAAAGAAAAGGGGGAAATCTGGTTCTCCCCAAATAATTGATTATTAATAATTTCTCTCATAGGACACTATCCCCATGATAAGGAGAAAGAGACCCCAAGACAACAGCACAATCAGAAAGAGCATGGAGTTAGAGTAGGCAGCAGAGGAACTCATCTCAGACTCCCATTTTGTAGTTTCCTATTTGAGCCAATTATTCGTGCTTACTAGGAGCTAAGCTCTGTTGTATCTGTAGCTAGAAAAGACTGAGGGTGCCATTTGCAACCTCCAAATTTTGTGCCCTAGGACAAAACCCCAGTTATCTCTTCAGAGTTACAATTCTGGTAAAAGTCTGTTCTGGAATATGAATAGATGAATAACCATCATCACAACATACTAGCCGATCCTGTAAGTTCTTTTGGCTATTTTTTTTTTCTGAAGCAGAAATAAATCTATAGAGGTTACTGCCAAGATTTATTTAACATGAAACTTAACACATGACTAGGGACCTCTAGTGGGTGGGCCCATATTATTTAAATTGGAAGAATGTAAAAGAAATAAATAACAGGTGGTTAATTTTTTTTTTAAATGGATAGCAGGGAAATGGCCTGCACTGCTTCACTGAAGATGATAAAATTTTGACGTCTATTTTTAAAACCAAGCAAAAGGAGAAACACATGAACTCATTATATCCATTTACTTTGGAAAATGGAAGAAACTACATTACTACATCAAAGCAGGCACTGCATGGTTATGATTTACCCATCCACCAAGGTTTAATTGTGATACTCCACAGTACCTGTGTTGGAACTAGTGACAACTCTTTGGCTCTAATAAGTGTTTTAGCCTTTGAAACATTCCTAGACCAGCTCATGCTAAAATTTTCTGCATCGTATTTTCTATAATTCTTTGCATCTTCTGGGTTTGTCTTCCTTCTGCCCCTACCCCAGTCCTCTCCCACTTTTTCAATGCCATTTCTAGACCCCACCCCTGAAAGTCAGGACTTCCATGCTTCTGGAAACCTCCTGTAATGGATGGAAATGATTTAAAGAACTAATTCACACAAAGATGTTAGCCCCAATACCATGTCATATCAATCTCATGTAACATTATACAGCAAACATCATTTTGAAATAACATCATTAAGTACCTTGACAAACTGGAACACATCCACAACAAAACGAGAAGAGGAGAGATTGGAGACAATGTCACATAAGCTTCGTTGAAGGATGTGGGGATGTTTAACTTTGAGAATGGGAGTTTTAGAGGGAACATGATTCCCAGTATTAAATATTTGAAGAACTTCTACGGAGAAGAAGGATTAGCCTCATTTTCTTTATGCCCAGAGGGCAGCTTTAAGAACAGTGGATGAAAGCTAAAGACAGGGGCAGATTTCAGTTGAAATAAACTTACATGCACAATTTCTTCACAATTAAAACTATTTAAAAGTAGAACAAATTTCATCTGGTGTAAGGGCTCCTCATCATTAGAGATCTTCAAGCAGAGGCTGGATCGTGACTGATTCTGTGATCATATTCAAAATCAGAACAGCTTTCTATACTATTATTGCTATAGATGGTAATTAATGAGTTGTACCTTGGACTGCTCCAAGTGCCTTTATGTGATAGTGCCTCTCCTACCACCTTTTGTAGATCAATGTATGTGACAACAGCTTTGTTGGATTCAGCTACGTTTCTTTGAACTAACTGACCCTTTATAATATTATTCTGTCTAACAGCAATGAAATTAAATGAGTGAATGAATGATGAAACTAATCAATAGTAGATGTTACATGGAGCATGCCTATGTTTATGTTTCAAAAGAGCCCACTTGGATTGGAATTGCTTAACCCAATAAAACAACCTGTAAAGATAAAACTCTGTCTCTTTCTCTGTCTCTCTCTGCATACATACATACTATATATATATGTATATATATATATGTATGTATGTATATATATGTATGTGTATATATATATATGTATATATATATATGTATATATATATATATGTATATATATATGTATATATATATATATACACACATACATACATATAAGTATGTAATCTTCCTAATGCACAGATCTGACTATGTCACTGCCCTGCTCAAAAATCTTCAGTGGCTACTTATTGCCTCTAGTATAAAACACAGACTCTTCAACTTGTCACTTGTCCCTTTAAAGTCTGGATCTAATATAATAATAACCTTTTCTAATATAATTTTAATATAATAATAACCTTTTCAGACATCTCATCACTTCCCTTTACATACGTATTGTCCCAGCTAATTTAACCTAGTGGCTAATCTTATCCATTACATCTCCCACCTCTAAGCCTTTGTTCAAGATGTTTCCCATGCCTAGAATATACCCCTCCTCACCCCTGACTCTTAGAATTCTTAATTTTATTCATTGCTTAGCTTTCTAAGGAGACAATAAATTCTTGACTCTTCTTCCTTTTTAACATGCTTATGTAAATGTGTGAGGAGAGGGTGGTGGAGAGGGGAGATATTCCTAATAGAACACAATAAGTTCTTTAAGAGCAGAAACTACTTAAATTTCTTTTCCCTTTGTATCTCTGAATAGCCTTTCATGTAGTTAGTTAAATTTAATTGAAAACATGAGAAATCTAGGCTCCTCCTTGCGTGGGGGTCACTGATTGTGAAGAGGACATCTTTAGAACTCACTTAGTAATTACACAAGAACCTAAGTCTCATTACCACAGAGCTTCATTTGGAGCTCCAAACTCTTTTCCTTAGCTTACTCACTCACAGTTTCTCCCAGAATGAACTCCGAAAGACCTCAAGGGATGAAGGTTTCCCACCATTGAGGATATGTATGATTTTAGGTACAGCCAGGAGTGAAGGGACAGGAATTAAAGGGGGAATTTCATTAGTGTTGGGGTCTGCCTGGTGAAGAAATTGCTTCTTCCTAGGCAGGTCAGCACTTTCTCTGTAACTCATAGTCTTAGAGAATTGCCTAGAGCTATGAGAGGTTAAATGAGCTTGCTGAGTGAGAGTCAGTCAGTATGTGAAATAGCAGAACTTGAACCCAAATCTTTCAGGCTTTGAGGCTACTTTTCTATCACTGTGGTTTATGCTGCCCTGAGCAATGGTCACACTGATAGAATCAGTACATACCTTCCCAAGGGACTGTGTCACAAGGGATAACACTCATTTGGTACATGAGTTCTTTGTTTAAGGAAAAAAAAATCATCCTCCTCACCCTACAGTAGACTCACCACATGTTTAGGAAAGGAATTGTTCTTTGAACATTCTGTCTTGGTGGAAAGAAATGGGAGCTATCTTCCTGTAATTCCTTCTGAGTGCCCTTTTGTACACGTGTAGTAGTGAGGAGGAAATACAACTTACTGGTTTTTCAAACACCCACAATTGATGTCTCTTGTCATTCCTATAGCTATTACTTGTTAGAACTTGCAAGATTTCTAGTTTTCTCTGACTCGGTGTCCCTCCCCACTTTTCCTCTTTTTCTTTTTACAAACATCCTTATTTTCATTTTCAGAAACTATCTGCTTTGTGTGTGTGCGTGTGCATGGAGACATTAAAAAAAATTGAAGATGTGTATTAGGACATACTAACTGCAAAAGATAGCTAAGAGGTTACTAATTTGCCTTAAATTGAAGGGTTGGACAGAACATAAGAAAGTTGCAAGTCAGAATGTAAGGTTAAGATATAGAAAAAAAGAAAGATAAGCAGCAAGAGATAAAGACAGAGACGCTCAATATGGCTCATGGAATATTCAAAACCTTCTGAAGACAGAACCGTTACAAATTGGATGCTACCTTCAGCTCTTTCTATCTCCCATTCTTGTATTTCATCTCTTCTGACATTCAGTCTGAAGTATTTCCTCTAATAGAAAAGAGGGAGTTCCCCCCCCCCAAAAAACTCAAGAGCCTAATTAGGCACAAGGTTCCCCCTCCTTTCTCTGCTGCATTATAATTCCAGCCTCTCTCTCCTATGCTTTCTACAATAGAGTCCTTTATAATCAAGGGTGTCTCAGTAGGGAGCTGCCCTCATATGTTGTATCCAAATAAGAACTTCGGAGAGAAAATAGATCCAAGTTCAAGTGCTGCTGTGCACAGTCTTTGTGGGTGTTTTTGTCTAATGAGCAATCAGTCTCCCTGTTGGAAATAAGCTGAATGCACTGTGAAGCTCCCAGACACTACACACCTGAATTTCCCACAACCACCTGATGCAGTACAACCAATGCTAGTTTTGTCATTTTGAGACGAACATGTCCTTCTTTTCCTTTTTCACTGGGCCACAGAATTTGAATTCCAGATAATCTCGGGTCTGGTTGGTTTTCTGGATGTTTGGGGAGAAAGGATGGTCCTGGGTGGAAGGTAGAGCCAAGACTTTCTGTTGGAACACAGCATGTTTGTTGGACTGAACTGAATCCTATTGAGTCCGAAGGAACAGTTCAACAGCCTGTATCAGGTGAACCTGGATTTTAAGACCTGCTTAAGGCCCCAGTAGCAGTTATAATTAGTCAGGCTCTTTCAAAATTACGGTTTTGTTTTGTTTTAAATGAGAGAGACTTTAGTGATTCTATAGTTTTTTCTTCACCCCCCCCACCCTGCCACTTTTATTGTAGATGAAGAAAATGAAATTCATAAAAGTTAAATGACTTCAGTTTCACAGATTTTCAGAGTTGAGAGCGACATCAAAGACCACCTATTCTAACCCATACATGAAAAAGAAATCTCTTTATAATATACTTGATGAATTTGCTTTTCGAAAAGATTCCAAGGGAAGGCAGCCTCAGTTACCTCCTGGTACAGGCACATGGCACAGTTCAAAAAATATAGGACGCTTTTCCTTATGTAGAACTTAAAGTCACCTACTGATAACTTCTATCTTTTGTTCTTAGTTCTGCCCTCTGGGGTCAAAATACTTCTACTTGAAGTCCTACTTGAAGTAGTCGTCAGCACACTTCTCCTCAGCCATTCCCAAGTCTTTTTTTTTTCTTTAGGCTAATTTAGGCTCATTTCCTTCAACTGATTCTTATTTGGTGTGACTGTGCTTAGGACTCTATCTTATCAAGGGCCCTTTTAAAATGAGATGCCCAGAAATGAATAAATATTCTTCATTTGGTCAGACTAAGAATACTATGGTTCGATTACCTCTTTAGATCTGAACACTATTTATCCAACAATAAACATTTAGTATGCTTGTCTTAATTCAGCCTAATATTGCATTAGGTTTTGTTTTTGTGTTTGTTTTTCGTTGGCACATCACACTGTTTGACTTACATTGAGTTTGCAGTTCATTAAAAGTGCCCAATCTTTTTTTAGACAAACTGCTACATAGTCAAACCTTTCCCATCCTATGATTGGGAAATTAATTTTAAATAAAAGGGTAAGACTTCGTATTTATCAATTTTCTCCTTGGTCAACTCAATACAGATGTTCCGATTCATCAATATGTATTAATTTATTTATCTATTTTGCCTAAGATCACATAGGTAGAAAGAGTAAAATTTGAACTCAAGTTCCAAGATTCCAAGCCCAATGTTCTTTCCGTACAGTCCCAAAAATATGAATAAAAGGGAGAGGAAGGGAAAAGGAAAGGATTGTGTGAAGGACTAAGTGAAACCTGAACTCTCTGGTGAGGTCCATTAAAATGATACTTTCCCTTGAAATGCAATGGTTTTAGTTTAAAGAAGCTTACATTGACTGCTCTAAAGAACAGTTGATTACTTACAAATTCTTGAATGTGAGGGGCGGAGTGAAAGCAGTGACTTGCTTGAGCTCTTCCCCCAAACCCCTCCAAATCCTCATAAAAATGGCTCTAAACAAATTCTGAAGCAGCAGAACCCACAAAAAGACAGAGTGAAACAAATTTCCAGCCCAAGACAAACTGAATGATTGATCAGAAAGGTGTATCGCGCCGAGCTGGGAGTGCAGCGTGGATGCACAGGCCGCAGCAAACCTGGAGCAGGCCTCAGAGAACTGAATTGCAGGCAACTGTGGAGGTTTCCAGACTCCTCAATCCACCAATGCCAAAGACAACTTAGAAGGTCAGTGGGAAAAGTCTGTTTCTGTCGGTGTTCAGAGAGGAAGGCGGGGTCTCAGCTCCATTCCCCAAGAGCGTGGCCCTGGGGGGGGGGCAGCTGCTTCCCGAGTTTCCAGCCCACAGATTGAGGGAGAATCCAGTGGATGATCAGAGAGGGACTGCAGGGATCTCTTTGCCAGTGCTGAGGCAGGAATCTCTTGCTTTGCCTGTGTGTGGATCTGGGTCACAGTTCTGGGCGGTGGTGCTGGGGTGAGGAGGAGCGCTGGCGTGGTAGAGCTTGTAGTGGCTGTGGAGAGGAACCCCTCCTCACAGTTACAGGACAGAAAGGAATACTTGTGGTCACAGGCCAGGAAAGGAGTAAACACCTCACCCCTTATCATACCACCTTGCAAGAACTGAAAATTTACAGGTCCCTACAAGTATCTCTGAAAACAGCTACACAAACCCCTGAAGCTTGGGACAGTACACTCTCCACATTGGAAGCAGACTCTTACCTTAACAAAGAGTTTAAAACTCAAGTAATTGGCTGGGATCATGAGCAAGCAGTGCAAAAAGAGTCAGACTATATTATCTTACTTTGGTGAAAAAGAAGATCAAAATATACAACCAGAAGAAGACAACAAAGTCAAAGCTCCTACATCCAAAGCCTCCAAGAAAAATATGAATCAGTCCCAGGCCTTGGAAGAGCTCAAAAGGGATTTTGAGAAGCAAGTAAGGGAAGTAGAGGAAAAACTGGGAAGAGAAATGAGAGTGATGCAAGAAAATCATGAAAAACAAGTCAACAGCTTGCTAAAGGAGACCCAAAAAAATACTGAAGAAAATAACACCTTAAAAAAGCCTAACCCAAATGGCAAAAGAGGTCCAAAAAGCCAATGAGGAGAAAAATGCCCTAAAAAGAAAAATTGGCTGAATGGAAAAGGAATCCAAAAGATATAAGAAAATACTCCTTAAAAATTAGAATAGAGCAATTGAAGGCAATGACTTTATGAGAAATCAAGACACTGTAAAACATATCCAAAAGAATGAAAAAATAGAAAACAATGTGAAGTATCTCATTGGAAAAACAACTGACCTGGAAAATAGATCCAGGAGAGAGAATTTAAAAATTATTGGACTATCTGAAAGCCATGATCAAAAAAAGAGCCTAGACATCATCTTTCAAGAAATTATCAAGGAAAACTGCCCTGATATATAGAACCAGAGGGCAAAATAGAAATTGAAAGAATCCACAGATCTCCTCCTGAAAGAGATCCCCAAAGGAAAACTCCTAGGAATATTGTAGCCAAATTCCAGAGTTCCCAGGTCAAGGAGAAAATATTACAAGCTGCCAGAAGGAAACAATTCAAGTACTGTGGAAACACAATCAGGATAACACAAGATTTAGCAGCTTCTACATTAAAGGACGCAGGGCATGGAATATAATATTCCGAGGGCAAAGGAGATAGGATTACAACCAAGAATCACCTACCCAGCAAAACTGAGTATAATCCTTCAGGGGAAAAAATGGTCATTCAGTGAAATAGAGGACTTTCAAGCATTCCTGATGAAAAGACCAGAGCTAAACAGAAAATTTGACTTTCAAATACAGGACTCCAGTGGAACATGAAGAGGTAAACAGGAAAGAGAAATCATAAGAGACTTATTAAGATTGAACTGTTTACATTCCTGCATGGAAAGATGATATTTGTAACTCATGAGAACTTTGTCAGTATTAGGGTAGTTGAAGGAAAAAAATGTATGTATGTATATATAGATAATAGAGGGCACAGGGTGAGTTGAAGATTAAGGGGTCATATCTGGAGAATAAAATTAAGGATGAGAGAGGATGATACTCGGAGAAGAAAGGGAGAGGTAGAATGGGGTAAATTATCTCACAAAAAAAAAAGTCTCTCACAGTGGAGGGGAAACAGGGAAGGTGAGAGGGAATGAGGGAATCTTATTCTCATAGGATTTGGCTTAAGGAGAGAATAACATACACATTCAATTGGGTATGGAAATCTTACTCTGCAGGAAAATAGGGGAGAAGGGGACAAGAGAGCAGGGGGTGACAGGAGGGCAGATTGGGAAAGGGTAATCAGAAGCAAATACTTCTGAGGAGGGACAGGGTCAAAAGAAAGAATAGAATAAATGGGAGGGCAGGACAGGATTAAGGGAAATAGATTAGTTTTTCACAACATGTACTAAGGAAGTGTTTTGCATAACTGCACATGTACAACCTATATTGAGTTGCTTGCCTTTTCAATGAGGGTGGGTGGGGAGGGAGGAAGGGAGAAAATTTGGAACTCCAAGTTTTAAAAACACATGTTTTAAAAAAATGTTTTCACATGCAACTGGGAAATAAGAAATACAGGAAATGGGGTACAGAAGTCTATCCTGCTCTACAGGAAAATAGAAGGAGAAGGGGATAAGAGAAGTGAGGGGGGAGAGATAGAAGAGAAGGCAGACCAGGGGAAGGGGTATTCAGAATGCATGCCATCTTGGGGTGAGGGGAGGGGAGAGAAATTTGGAACTCAAAAACTTGTGGAAATGAATATTGAACACTAAAAATAAATAAATTTATAAAGGAAAAAAAAGAAACAAAAGACAAACAAACAAAAAGAAATCCTTGAATGTGTCTGCCTTAAACTCTGATCTTAAGTGCACTCCTGAAAAGCTTTGTTCTTTGTGAGAACATCACAGACTTTCTGTGTATTCAGTTGTGAATACTCAAGGTTTCATTATATTCAAGCCAAGACTGGCTTTGGTCAAGCTTTTGGGCCTCTTTAACTTGCTAAATATTAAGCCTATAGCAAGTGGGAAGATTTATAAAGGGTACGTTTTCTTGTTATACCCTTAAAAAAGCACCTGAAGAAAAGTGTTAGCTTAACAGCTTAAAAACAGACACCTTTCCTTTTGGTCCTTTCCCTCTGTTTGGAAAGCTTGGAGCAGTCCTAGGGCTAATCTGTTACCTTGACACTGTATTAACTATTTAGCCATCTCTAAAACCCTGAACTATACTCCAAAGCTTTCAACTTTAAGAGGAACAGAACAAGAATTCTAAAACCAGACCCTCTTGGCTAGAGACACTAGTTGAACTAGCCAGGAAAAATAAGTCGGACTGACAACAAAAACTTCCTGCACAGGCTCTTTGTTTCTCACTGCCAGGCAAAATGAAAACAGTAAACTCACAGACAGAGCCCCTGATGAGGTACTGCCATTGTTCTGGAACTGCCTTAGAGATCTAGCGGGAGGTAGGGTGCACGCCCTTTTCTCCATGCAACTCTGGGGGAATAGAAAGGTGGGACATGAGCTGACTGTACCCAAAATACCATCTATCCTTGTATAGTAGAAAGAAGATGGGTTGGATTCCCAGCTCTGCCACTTATTTCCTGAATTACTTTGGACAAACCACTAAATTTTTCTCTGCTTCAGTTTTCTCATTTGTGAAATGATGATTATACTACTTGAATTGTGAGCAGTTTTGAAGTTCAGTGTTAGGGCTAGGGGGATAGAAAATGCAATGAACAGATTAGCCATTAAACAATTCTTAGGTTCTATCCCAGACCCATTAATTAGTTTTGCAAAGATGGCAAAAAGGGAAAACAACAATCATAGGAGGGGCTGTTTGAGGATCAGTGTGCTGATGGAAATGTGCATTGTCCCAATAGTTCTGGAAAATTATTTGTAACTATATGCAAAGTGACACTAAAGCATACTCTTTAACCTGGTTATGGTACTACTAGACATATACCTCAAAAATATCAAAGAGAAAGGGCCCATATGCATGAAAGTATTTATATAAGGGTATGCAAATTACTTGGGACAAGCAATAATCTCGATAATCTACCATCGCTAGGCTAAGCAATGTTCGACCTTGACCTGATGAAACTGGATCGAACTGGTTTCCCCACCTTTAATTAATTGTCTGTCAGCAGAGTATCAGATTTTGTGCTACACATACATTTTGCTGTTCTCTTTCATGTCATGTTTAACTGTGTAGTTTTTTAAAGTGTCCCGATACTTCATGGAAATGTGCAAAAATTAAAGCTCTTAAACAGCACACTTCAATGACCATAGATATAGTGGCTGTTGGTGTGAGGAAATCAGGAGTTTCAAGGATTATTCAAGACCACAATGAAATAGTCCCACTAAATTACAAATGAATATATTATTAACAACAAAACCAAAAAACAAGAACTAGTGCCCAAAATTGCTGCACAACAATCTAATTAATAGTCAGAAAATAAACAAAAACCTTCAGAGAGAGCTCTAAGCCAGATGGGCTATTATTGATTCCTCTACAACATGACATAGGCTTCTTGAATTTGGAAAGACATCAGAAACACAAATTTTTTAAAAGTTGCAAACTTTGAAGAAAAAAACTTTTATTATGGGAAGACAATAGAAAGTTAGAAATACTGAAAATTAGAAAAAAGATATTATTTTCCACAAAATTCCCTTTTTCATTCAAGGCTATACCAAAATCATCGTTAGAAGAATTCCAGGCGAGTCAGTAGGTTCTGGCATCTTCATCAGACCATAAAACAATCACTCAAAAAAAAAATGGGAGCCTTTTTTTTTTATTTCTAGTGAGCCTGAAAGTCTCATTCCTATCAAAATAATTATGAATCATGACAAATAATATACCAAGGAACAACATAATTCCAGGATCATAGAAATTCTTTAATGAAGATGAAATACTGCAACATGGACCTGAATGATGCTCATGTTAAGAAAGGTCAAGGAATTTATTCTAGAGATGGAGATAAACACACTTCAGTGCCCTGGGAAATCACCTGATATAAATACTGTCGAAAACTTATGGAGTCTAATCAAAGCTAGACTCATAAAAATGTTCCATTTGTCAAAGGCAAGCTGAATATCCAATGTCATAAAAGTGTGGTTTCATAATGAAGAAGTAAAGAATATGTGTCAAAATCTCATGAACTCAATGCCACATCTTGTAAAACAAGTAATTTTATCAAAAGGAAGACATAGTACGTATTAAACATTTTGAAGGTATAAAAAAGTTGTAAGGTTTATTATATATTAATAAGTTTAATGATTTTACTTTATCATAAGCAATTTGTACACTGCGATAGCAGTGCTTTTTAATTATATTAAAGAGTTGGGGAAAAAATCCCTTAATTTGGAATTGGCTGAAAAATTATGGTATATGAATATAATGGAATATTATTAGCCATAACAAGTGAAAAAATGGTAAAATTCAGAAAAATCTGGAAGTTCCTAGATTAATTGATGTGGGGCAAAGTGAAAGAAAAAGAAGTAAAAAGTGAAAGTTTCTATGATGACTTTTCAACTTTACAAAGGAAGACAACTGTGAAGGTTTAAGAAATATGATCAATGCCATTACCAAATATTTCTCTAAAAGACTGAGAATGAATCATGTTTTTTTCTATTTTATCCACTGAGCCACCTAGCGGCCTCCAAGATTGAAGTAGACAGGCAGTTTACATCCATGGGGAAACTTTCCTGAACTTTGCTTGGTATTACAAAGACAGAGGTGAAAATTAAATATATGCACTCAAGTGAGCTAAAAATCTTGGAGCAGGGCTAAGACCTGATACCAGATTGCTTGTATAGTTGCTTGTGCAATTTTCTGAGAGAAATAATAGAGTCCTCTGTGTTCACATATCTCATCAGCAGATTGACCACTAATCTACAAGGGAGGTTTGTTGCAAGTGAAAAAGCTGTGGGTAAACAGCTTTGCCAAATCCTCTGTGAAAGAGAAGGTTAGGAACCAAATTTCTGGGCTTTGGGAGTTATTTCTTGCTGAGTGATTGAGGCAGAGACTGAAGGAAGATCATGAGCTCAGGACCTGGGACATCCCAGGTTGTTGTTCAGCCATTTCAATCTTCTCTGACTCTTCGTGATACTATTTGGCATTTTTCTTAGCAAAGATAATGGAGTGATTTGCCATTTTCTTCTCCAGCTTATTTTACAGATAAGAAAACTGAGGCAGAGTTAAGTGATATGCTCAGGTCACATGGCTAGTGTCTGAGGCCAGAGTTGAACTCAGGAAGATGAGTCTTCCTAACTATAAACTTTGCACTGTATTCACTGCACCACTTACTTATCCCAGGTGTATTGATATTAACATGCTTTTCATCCATTCATTCTACCATACTGATTACAAAACCTGTAGTCAAGCATGTCTAAATATCAACCTTAACAGAAACATAGCTGGGGCAACATGAAATTGGGAGTTTCTCTAGTTAGGATGGGGTCTATGAGCCATGATCTGATTGGGTGGTCCTAAGTAACTTTGACATAGATGAAAGAAGAGCAATACTATTCACAAAAATAAAGTAGCACAAAAGCATGCTCTGAGAGTCAGAGAGGGGCACAGGAAGCTTGGCAGTTCCTCAGGAGTGTGTTCTGGTACTGGATGATGCCTTTGGCAGGTGGGGCTTGGTTATCTGCCTATGCTCTGGAGCTGACTGCTGAAGGGAAGTTGGTACTGGATACAGTTACCCACTTGGTATCACATTTGTAAAGTGCCTTCCTCCCAAAAAGAAAACAAAAAAAAAGAAAGAAATCCTGAGGTTACTTGAAATAATACCCCCATTTTACAGATGAGAAAACTGAGGCCCAATCAAGTGACCTTTCCATGATAACACAACTAATAAAATGTCATAGTTTGGATTCAAACCCAGATTTTCTGCTTTCAAGTCTGTTGCTTTTCCCACTACTCCATCCTATCTCTTGAAGGAGGTGATTAAGTTCCAGAAGGAGGGATGAAGACTGGAAGTGTTACTGGAGCTCAAAGGAGGAAAAAATTAGCTCTCTTGGAGCCATCGGGCAGAACCTCAGGGAGGAGGAGGAGGAGGACAGATGAAGTGGAAGTGGAAGAATGGCTAGAATTTGGATTGGTGGTGAGGAGGGGAAATACATTTAAAACTGTGGGATTAGTAAAAGCAAAAGGTTCATCATTTCCTTCCCTTCTAATGAATATCTCTCCTTAGTTATAGGACAAAGCCTTGGCAAGGAGTCAGTGGGGTTTAATGGAATGAGCATTGGCTTTGGAGTCAGTCACAGCATGAGGGTTCAAAGCTCATCTTTGCTATTAACCACCTGCATGATCTGGTTGCTTCTCATTTCCGGGCCTCCCTTGTCTCATCTGTAAGATGCATCAGTTGGGCTAGATACTTTCTAGTTTAGCTCTAAATCCTATGACCTTGGGTGCTATTGCCCAAAGAAGGGTAAATTTTTTTCAATCCATAAATTCAGTCCATGTATTAAGCAACTACTTTGTATCAACTGTTTTATGTGTAATCTCCAGGACTGTGCTAAGGGAAGGAGATACAAATACAAAAACAAAACAAAACAAAAGACCATCTCTGCCCTCAAGGAGCTTACAGTCTGGTAGGAGAAGACAATACACAAAGGAAAACTGCAGAGGAAAGGAGGGGAAAATTTGAAATTATTTTGAATTATTTTCTGTCTCTTTGATGTTTACTTACCTATATGTATGTTGTATGAAACCCCCTCCACTATCCCCTAGTAGATTATAAGCGCCTTGAGGCCAAGGTCTACTTCATTTTTATGTTTGAATCTCAGCATTTAGTACAGTGCTGGCACATAGTATATACTTAAATGTTTGTTGTTGAAGTAAAGTTCTAACTCAACCGATAAAGGTCCTAAAGCCATAGGAATCTTTCTGGGTGGCCAAGTATCTGTTACCCTTTCTGTACCTGAAACTTTTCTAGACTCTGTAGGGCATATGAATGAAAATAATGTTTAATTGAAACAAATAATTAAGGGGGCTCTTGTCTCATTAGTTCAAATTGCACTGAAAAGTGACCCTGCGCTAGTTCAGTATTAGGAAAGCTGTTAGCATAACTGACCATATCAATAACAAAACCAACAGAAATCATATGATCATCTCAGTAGATGCAGAAAAAACTCATGACAAAATACAACACCCATTCCTATTAAAAACACTGGAGAGCATAGGAATAAATAGAGCTTTCCTTAAAATGATAAGTACCATCTATATAAAACTATCAGCAACCATTATCTTAATGGTAATAGGCTAGAAGCCTTCCCAGTAAGATCAAGGATGAAACAAGGATACTTACTGTCACCACTATTATTTAATATTGCACTAGAGAAGAATTTAATATTGCAGTAAGAGAAGAAAAAAAGAAATCGAAGGAATTAGACTAGGCAACAAGGAAACAAAACTATCACTCTTTGCAAATGACGTGATGGCATATTTAGAGAATCCTAAAGAATCAACTAAAAAAACTACTTGAAATAATTAACAACTTTAGCAAAGTTGCAAGATACGAAATAAACCCACATAAATCATCAGTATTTCCATATATTGTGAACAAAGCTCAGCAAGAAGAGATAGAGAAATTTCATTTAAAATACCTGTAGGTGATACAAAATATTTGGGAGTCTACTTGCCAAGACAAACTTAGGAACTATATGAACATAATTACAAAATACTTTTCACACAAATAAAGTCATATCTAAGTAAGTAGAAAAAAATACCAGTTGCTCATGAGTAGGCCAAACTAACATAGTAAAAAATGACAATTCTACCTGAATTAATTTACTTATTCAATGCCATACCAAACAAACTACCAAAAATTAATTAATAGAGCTAGAAAAAATAATAACAAAATTGATCTGGAAGAATAAAAGGTCAAGAATATGAAGGGAACTAATGAAAACAAAACAAAACAAAGTGGCCTAGCTGTTCTAGACCTAAAACTATATTATAAAGCAGCACTCATCAAAACTATTTGGTACTGGGTAAGTAATAGAGTGGTGAGTTGGGAGAATAAATTTGGCACATAAGACACAGTAGTAGTAAATGATTATAATAATCTACTGTTTGATAAACCTAAAGACTGCAGCTTCTAGGATAAGAACTCACTATTTGACAAAAACTCCTGGGAAAACTAGAAAATAGTGTGGCAGAAACTAGGTATAGACCAATATGTCACACCATATATCAATATAAGGTCAAAATGGGTATATGATTTAGACCTAAAGGATGATACCATAAGCAAATTAGGGGAGCAAGGAATAGTTTAGCTGTCAGATCTATGGAGAACAGAAGAATTTACAACCAAACAAGAGATAAAGAACATTATGAAATGCAAAATGGATAATTTTGATTACATTAAATTTAAAAAATTTACAAAAACAAAGCCAATGCAAACAAGATTAGAAGGAAAGAAGAAATATGGGAAACATTTTTTTATAGAAAGCATTTCTGATAAAGGCATCATTTCTCATATATATATATATATATATATATATATATACACACACACATGCATACACACACACACACACACACACACACACATATATACATATATATATATATATATATATATATAGAGAGAGAGAGAGAGAGAGAGAGAGAGAGAGAGAGAGAAAGAGAGAAGAGAGAACTGAGCCAAATTTATAAGAATACAAGTCATTCCCCAATTGATAAATGGTCAAAGTATATGAACAGGCCATTTTCAGATAAAGAAACCAAAGCTATTTATAATCATATGAAAAAATACTCTAAATCACTATTGATTAGAGAAATACAAATCAAAACAACTTTGAGGTGCCACCTCATGCCTATCAGATTGGTTAATATGACAGAAAAGGAAAATGATAAATGTTGGAGAAGATGTGGGAAAATTGGGATACTAATGCATTGTTGGTTTAGTTGTGAACTGATCAACCATTCTGGAGAGGAATTTGGAATTATGCCCAAAGGACATTCAAACTATACATTCCCTTTGATCCATCAATAATACTGCCAGGTCTTTATCCCAAAGAAATCATAAGAAAGAGAAAAGGACTGACATGAACAAAAATATTTATAGCAGCTATTTTTGTGGTGGCAAAGAATTGGAAATTGAGGGGATGCCCATCAATTGGGAAATGGCTGAACAAGTGTGGAGTATGATTGTAATGAAATATTATTGTGCTATAAGAAATGATGAGCAGGTGGATTTCAGAAAAATCTGGGAAAGACTTATATGAACTGATGCTGAATGAAGTGAGCAGAACCAGGAGAACGTTGTGCACAGTAATAGAAACATTGTATGATGATCAACTCTGATTGAGTTACCTCTTCTTAGCAATACAATGATCTAAGACAATTCTAAGACTCACGATGGAAAATACTACCCACATCCAGAGAAAAAACTATGGAGTCTGAATGCAGATTGAAGCATACTATTTTCACTTTGATTTTTGTTTTTGTGGCTTTTCCTTTTAGTTCTGTTTCTTCTTTCACAACATGACTAAGGTAGAAAAATATGTTTATATGATTGCATACATAAAACCTCTATCAGATGTTTGCTGTCTTGGGGAGAGGGGGAATGGGATGAGGAAGGAAGAAAAAATATTTGAAACTCTAAATCTTATTAAAAAATGAATGTTTGGAGGACAGAGCCAAGATGGTAGAGTAAAACCAGGGACTCACCTGAGCTTTCCCCTAAACCCCTCCAAATATCTTTAAAAAATGACCCTAAACAAATTCTAGAGCAGTAAAACTCACAAAAAGACAGAATAAAACAAATTTCCAGCCTAAGACAACCTGGAAGGTCAACAGGAAAGGTCTCTTGCACCAGGATGAGAGAGGAGCACAGTCTAGCATGGTCCATACCAGCCCAGCCTCAGCCCTAGCCCCACAGCAGACCTCAGGGCAACTGAATCACTGGTAGCAATGGTGGTTTCCAGACCTCTCAGCTCACAGATGCCAAAGACAATTTAGAAGGTCAGCAGGAAAGGTCTATTGGACCTGCATGAGAATGGAGTGCAGTTCAGTGTGAGCCACACCAGCACAGACCTAGCCCCAGGAAAGCAGAGGCAGGCCTTGGGAGTGACTGAATCAGCAGCTGTAGAGGTTGCTTCTGGAGCTCTCAGCCCACACACAAAGTAAGGGGGCTGAACAAGTTTAGAAGGAGATTACAGGGGTCTCTTTGCTAGCACTGAGGCAGAACTCTGTTGCTTTGCCCGTGCTTGAATCTGGGTTGCAATACTGGGTGGCAGTCCCAGGGCAAGTAGGAGCACTAGCATAGCAGAACTTGTAGCAGCAGTGGAGGGAAAACCCTCCTCATAGCTCCAGGGTAAAAAAGAGTGCTTGTAGTCAGTCACAGACCAGAGCACAGGCCAGGAGAGGAGTAAACCCCTCTCCTTAGATCATATCACCTTGGAAGAACTGAAGACTTACAGGTCCCTAGAAGTATCTCTGAAAACAACTACACAAAACCCCTGAAGCTTGAGACAGCTCACCCTCCCACGTGGAAGCAGAGCCCTACCTTAACAAAGAGTTTAAAAGTCAACTATTAGCCTAGTAAAATGAACAAACAAGGAAAAACAAAAACAAAAACAAAACCCTGATTATAGAAACTTACTTCGGTGACAAGGAAGATCAAAACACACACTCAGAAGAAGACAACAAAGTCAAAGCTCCTATATCCAAAGCCTCCAAGAAAAATATGAATTGATCTCAGGCTGTGGAAGAGCTCAAGGATTTTGAAAATCAAGTAAGAGAAGTAGAGGAAAAATTGGGAAGAGAAATGAGAGTAATGCAAGAAAATCATGAAAAACAAGTCAACAGCCTGATAAAGGAGACACAAAAAAATACTGAAGAAAATAACACCTAAAAAAACAGACTAAGCAAAGTGGTAAAAGAGGTCCAAAAACTCACTGAAGAAAATAATTCTTTAAAAATTATGATGGAGCAAATGGAAGCTAATGACTAAATGAGAAATCAAGAAATAGTAAAACAAAACTAAAGGAATGGAAAAAAATAGAAGACAATGTGAAATATCTCACTGGAAAAACAGCTGACCTGGAAAATAGATCCAGGAGAGATAATTTGAAAATTATTGGGCTACCAGAGAGCCATGATGAAAAAAGAAAGAGCCTAGACATCATCTTTCAAGAAATTATCAAGGAAAACTGCCCTGATACCCTAGAACCTGAGGGTAAAATAGAAACTGAAAGAATCCACTGATAACCTCCTGAAAGAGATTCCAAAATGAAAACCCTCAGAAATATTATAGCCAAATTCCAGAGTTCCCAGGTCAAGGAGAAAATATTGCAAGCAGCCAGAAAGAAACAATTCAAGTATTGTGGAGCCACAATCAGGATAACCCAAAATTTAGCAACTTCTACATTAAAGGATAGGAGGGCTTGGAATATGATATTCTGGAGGGCAAAGGAGATAGGATTACAATTAAGAATCACTTACCCAGCAAAACTGAGTATAATCCATGAGGAGAAAAAAATGGACATTCTATGAGATAGAGGAATTTCAAGCATTCTTGAGAAGAGATCAGAGCTAAACAGAAAATTTGACTTTCAAATACAAGACTCAAGAGAAGCATGAAAAGGTAAACAGGAAAGAGAAATCATAAAGGACTTAATAAACTTAAACTTTTTGTATTTCTACATTGAAAGATGACATTTGTAACTCATAAGACCTTTCTTACTATTAGGATAGTTGAAGGAGTATATATAGTCAGAGGGCACAGGTGTGAGTTGACTATGAAGGGATGACATCTAAAAAATAAAATTAAGGGGTAAGAGAGGAATGTACTGGGAGAAAGAGAAAGGGAGAGGTAGAATGGGGTAAATTATCTCACATAAAAGCAGCAAGAAAAAGCTTTTATAGTGGAGGGGAAGAGTGGGGAGGTGAGGGGGAGTGAGTGATCCTTACTCTCATCAGAATTGGCTTAAAGAAGGAATAACATACACACTAAATTGGGTATAGAAAGCTGTCTTACCCTATAGGAAAGTAGGGAGGCAAGGGATGAGAGAATGGGGGGATTGATAGAAGGGACAGCAGATTGGGGGAGGGAGTAGTAAGAAGCAAAACACTTTTAAGGAGGGACAGGATAAAAGGAGAGAGAAAAAGATAAATGTGGGGGGGGAATAGGATGGAGGGAAATATAATTAGTCTTTCACAGCTATTATGGAAGTATTTTGCATGACTACACAGGTATAACCTATATTGAATTGCCTTCTCAATGAGGGGGAGAGATGGGGAAGAAGGAAGGGAGAAAATGTGAAACTCAGAATTTTGAAAATGAATGTTAAAGTTGTTTTTACATGTAACTGGGGAAAAATAAAATATTAACTTTTTTTTAAAAAAACTGAATGTTGAAAACTATCTTTACATGTAGTTGGAAAAAAAATACTACTTACCAAAAAAAAGGAAAAAGAAAGAAAAGTAACCTTGCATCAAACCAGACTTAAAAAAATGAGAATGCAAAATAGACTTTTCATTTGTATGAAACTGGATAATGAAACCTATTGAGTTCATTTTTGAAAGGGCTTTCTAATTCTCCACTGGTTAAGTCATTTGGAAAGAATTCCTTAAATTTATTACTGAATGAAATCAAAGACAGACAAATGGAAACTACTGCAGCTCTAGGCTCTACTTCTCCAAGAGCTGATGAAATGGAGGTGAACAGATCCACTGGAAAATTGTCTGCATTCTGCTTCAGAAAGGTGAGGAATCTTAGTGATTTCCCCAGTAAATGCAATGTCAATATTTCCATACCTTCCTCTAATTTCGCATCTGCCTTGCAAGCCCTGTTTGGTCTGGAACCAGTGGGCATCATCCACTCAGGTCTAGGGAAAAGAATGTTGAATAGCTCACCAACAATTTTAATAGTATACATGATCAGTCTAGAGTTTTGGTGTACACAACAGTGAGACCACCACCCAGAAGGTTGTGAGAAGGGAAGAGGGTGATGGGGAAGATGGGCAAGGAAGAAAGTGGTTAATGCCAGGGAAAGCAAGAGGAAATGGAATGATTGTATCACATGTGCCTAAGAAATCAGGAATTGGGTTGTAAAAATGGCGCATTGAATGTTTTTATTCTCAGAGGTGTTTAAACTTAGTTCTCTATGGCTTTTGCCTCTGAATGCAATTAGAAACAGGGCTTTAAATGATCGCGTTAAAAAAACACTATGCATCATAGGCTTCAGCTCAGCCATGAAAAAAACTGTCCAGGCCTAAAAAAAAAAATCTATTGGCCCTCAGTGGAAAGCAGACAGTGGGCCTGTCACATGTTGAAGACACTTAGCTTTTCAGTCTGTGTTTTCTTGTTTTGTTCTTTATTGTGGTTGTTTTGCATTAATTGCTTCAATTACCTGAGCCTTATCTGAATATACCAATATAATTTGTTACCTGACAGAAAAGGGGTGGGGTTGGGGGTGGGGATTGACTAATAAAGAGAAGGCCTGACATTGATAAGGACAGGTTGACTAGGATATTTTTAAGACTGCTTCAAATAAAATTAAACCACAGTAAAAATAGATATTTTCCCATGCTTTTATACTTCAAATGTTCTCTATGTCTTTTATTTATTTATTTTTAATGAAGTCTTAGAATACCTTTCACATAATGTCTGCTTAATAATTGCTTGGCAAATAGAATTGAATTAAACTTAATTTTATGGAACTGATACATGTCTGACTATTTTGTATAGTAACCAAAGGAATTTCTTTCTGGAACTGGAATTCAATCAGGAATTTCATCATAAAGAATCAAAAAACTCTATAGAGAATCAGTCAATAAACATTTATTAATGAGAGAGAGAGAGAGAGAGAGAGAGAGAGAGAGAGAGAGGAGAGAGAGAGAGAGAAGGAGGGAGGAAGAGAGGGAGAGATGTCCTCTAGAGAGCCTTTAGGCTCTGAGGTGGACTCTCGTTCCTCTCACTCCTTATTTTGCTGATGAAGAATTCTGGTCTTGGTTCTTGGCCCGGTGCTCTGTCTACTACATCATACTTTATCCCTGTGCTGGCTTCCTTCCTTGATGGGATGGTTCCAATTTTGTGAATTAGCCTCTGGGTTTATCAGCTTAAAAAGGAGCTTGGCCCTCAATGTTCAACAAACACGTATTGGGCATCTGTTATGATCAAGGCACTGAATGAGATACAGAGATAAAATTGTCTTTACACTTGAGGAATTCAGTACTAGGAGAAATAAAACATGTACACTAATAACCATCCAGTTCAATTTAGAGCCTATTTTGTATTTTCCTGGAAAGATTAGTGATTATGACCGTCTTCCACTGTAACCACGCTTTGCTGATTTTTACATACACTTAGCAACAATTTCCCTAATAACTGTTATTCTTGCTGTTATTATCATTCCCTAGGAATGTGACGATTATGTGGGCACCAAGTTCATTACTTAAATTCTTAAACAATTGTTGGGGGAAAAAAAAGTAATTTGGACAAAACATTTTCAGAGGCAATTTCTACTTATGGCTATAACTAGACATATTGGCACTCAGGGCCAGCCTCACAAAATGTGTCCTCTCAACAACTTCATAGTTCATAATATAAAAACAATAGAAGAAGTAATTAAGACAAATTCAGTGAAGCAGGAAGGGAAAACCTGGGTTACTGATGTATAAACAGAGGAAACTTGGTTGTTGGTATTATCAAGGAGAGGCCTTGGGACAGCATCCCATGGGAATGGAGATAAAGATCTCAGGGCATTTATCTTCATGGGAGTAACCCTATAAAAATTCACCATTACTCTTGGGGATGCAACTGCCGAGGGTAGGGATGGGAAGAGGTGAGGCCACAGTGAGCTGACCTAGTAAGCTACTACTGGGGAACTGAAGCTCATCATTCTGGTAAATTTCTAGTTTAACTAATTATTTGTACAAATTAGATAACAAGCTCACTTGTTTCTATATTATTGAAGAACTGAAAGTGCTATCAAAATGTGAACTTAAATTTTCCAAATGTATTTTTTAAAATAAGTATTTTACATATTTGTGCCCTCTAAATTTTCATGCCCTTTCACAGAGCTCCAGTCACCCCACCCCAGTTACCTCATCCTAGGTATAACTTTCTTTCCATTCACTCCACATAATCTAGAGCCAAGTTTAACTGGGATGGCTATTCCTAGAAAGAAATGTGATTTTTACACAACAAAAAATTTGCTTCCAGTTTAGTCAAGCTCCTCTCAGGGCAGAAAGGGAATTCTGGGAAAAGAGTTCAGAATGCTGACCTGTTCTTGGAGGTGTTGGTGGTATACCCCAGAATGAGAAAAACGCTGTTAAACATTAATTAAAATAGCAACACCATGAGTTAGCCCATGTTTCCTAGTGCAACATAATGATCAATAAGGGAAAGACACAGGTGCCTTAGAGAAAAATTTAATCAAAGTCCAAATCTTTTATTCATAAGTTTCAAATTAAAGGCACTTGGCTTTTGAAAGCTCAATTCAAATATTAATAAATGTTTTCATATCAAAGGGAAAAATGCCATGCTTCTTTTGTAAAAGAAAATGTATGCATTTCCAAAGGTTCCCAAATGAAAAAACAAGAGCCAAACAAGGAGAATAGCAAATGTAAAGATGAAGGGAATGTAATGAAGGCATCTTCTTTTACGCTGAACCAATTCTGTTCCTACAAGAAGAATAGTCTTTGAATATTTCTATTTGTAGATTGAAAGATGGGTGGCATGGATTGTACCATAGAGATGTCAAGTCCATGGCCTTTGGGCTGCCTGCTGCCTACAGCACTCTCCAGTGCAGCTGAACCAGATTAAAGTACAATTGGGAAATATTTAATAAAATAAAAACACGATAAAAAAAATAGATAACAGTACGTGTTGAAACCAAATCAATATGCAGCCTGCAGTCGCTCTCATTTCTATTTGAGTATACACACACACACACACACACACACACACACACGTGTATATATATATATATATATATATATACATACATACACACACACACACACACACACATATATATATATATATATATATATATATATATATAGAGAGAGAGAGAGAGAGAGAGAGAGAGAGAGAGAGAGAGAGAGAGAGAGAGAGAGAGAGAGAGAGAGAATTAAAAGAGAAGAGAAAGGGGCTTAGGACAGAACTCTGCAATATATCCATGCAAAGAACATGACAGTGGGTAATGTTCAGGTAAGGCAGTCTAAGAAGGAACAATGCACTCTTTACTGTGATATACAACTTACATATATAATAGAATTTTCAAAAAGAAAATAAATGACTCTGTTGTCAGTAGGGAATTATTGGAGGTATTTCGTCAGGAAAGTGACATAGTCAGACATGAGCTTTTGGAAAATTGTTTTTCCACATGTGTGGAGAGGGGATTGGAGAAGGAAGTGTGACTTGAGGTAGGGAAATAAGCCAGAGGGCTATTGTTATAGCCCAGTGAAAGGTAATGAGGACCTGACGTAGTAGGATTGCAGTGTGGGTAGTGAGGATGGCAAACAGACCACAAGCATTTACTAAACATTTATTATGTGCAAGGTATTGTGCTAAGTGCCCGGGGTGAGGGGTGGGGGAGAGGGGATAAAAATGCAAGTTAAAGAATGGAATTTACATTCTAATGGAGAAAAATGCATAAAAGTTAAAAAGCTGAGGGTAGTGAGAAGAGGTACCCACACTGGGACATATTGCAAAGTCTAGGGAGAGTCAGGAATGAAGCTCAAGAGGGGGATGAAACGTGTCCCAGTCATGGCCCAGGAATGGGCTGGAGCCAGCTCTACCTAGCTCGTGAAAGCCCATTGTTACATTTTCAGTGTGAACAGCTTGATTTTTTTGTTGTTGTCTAGAGTCAGGAAAGTATTAATAATGCAGATTAAACTTATGAGTGTATGTGCATGCTTCCCCCCCCCCCAAGAGAGCCCAGTTGTTAAATGCTTACCAAAACACCTCTGTATTGCTGTATAAACATTGCTTGAGCTCAGCAGGAGTGCAGGCTCATGGAATGAAGCCATCTAGACTGGGGGCCTGATGATGGTAGCTTAATAATAATAATAATAATTGGTAGGTTAATAATAATAATAGGCATTTGTATAGTTGTTTAAGGTTTGCAAAGTGCTTTACATCCTTTATCTCATTTGAACCGCACAATACTCCTTCCTGAACCCATCTGCAAAATCAAAGTCCCTAGAAGGCACTTACTGACGAGAGAAAGTGACCAGCATGTTGGAAGGATACCCAGGGTGAGAAGGCTCCAAGTGATGAGGGAAATTCCAGAGTGAGAAGCAGCTGAAGAATGGTGGTAAAGTTAAAAGAGAATGGGACAGATGCAAAAGATGGTTATATAGATATGACAAGGCTTGTCAATTAACTGAACATGGGAGCCAAGGAATAGTGGTGGTGAAGACAAGTGAGAAAAAACAGCAAGCATTTGAAATTGAAGAAGACGTCAAGGTTTTGACTCTGGGTAACTAGAAGAATGATGGTGCCCAGAACAGAGCTAGAGAAGTTCATGAGAGGGGTGGGTTTGAGGGGGAAAATAGTTATAATATGGATGATTCACAACCCATCCATGCCTGCTCTTTCAATGAGACTCACTGTCTCATATGAATGAAAAATGTTGATAGGCAGGAGTAGGTTCTTCATAAGATGAGTTCCTTCCCCAGAATAAAGAGCCTGCTCCCTGAGAAGCAGCTGGCAAAGCCTGAAGGTGATGTGGGGGATGGGAGATAGATATGCTGGGGTACAAAAAGTAGGAACAAGTGTAACTGTTGTGTGCAGGTGCCTATGTAGTACTTAGGGAATAACTTCTCAGAGAGGACAACAACTGACTCAGAAGGAAGGAGACTGGGAGTTTGCTTGGAGGAAGGAGAAGTAAAATTGGGGAGTGCTGGAGGATTGGGGATAGGTGTAGTTGTGTTGGAGATAAGCTCCATGACTGGCTGCAGTGGGCAGCATGGGATGCATCACCTTCTGATTGGTTGATGATCCTTAGGGTCAAAGCATGGTCTCTACTTTAGGTACCCTAAAGTAGAGAGCAGGTTGAAGGAATTGGAATTTGAAGGGACTTGAATTGAATTGAACCCAGGTCTGCTGATTTCCATCCAATATTCCTTGTAGTATATACAATGCTGCTTTTGGGAAAAAAATACAGGAATGATTCTAGTCCTTCAAAGTAGAATTGCTGGCATTCCACTTCTGCTCTGAAGTGCACATTTCACTTCCAATCCAATCTGGTTCTCATTTGTTGTCTTATAATCATAATCTTTCACCTGCTGAGTCCTACTGCCCAAACACCCACAGAATCTCGGAATCTCAGAGTTGCAAAGAATTGATGAAGTTGCATAGCGTGCACTCTAGACCTGGACAAAAATCTGTGTTGTGCTGTTCTGTCCTAGAACTCAACTAGCTTTTGCTTTAAGCTTCTGGTAAGGAAGGACCTACTATTCCCAAGGAAATTCACCCCATTTTGGATAACTAATTGTTAGCAAGATTTTCCTTATATTAAGTCTCCTTTCCTGAGTCAGGAAGGAGTTCAACTATGTGCTTAGACACTTATTAGTTGTATGACCTTGTGCGAGTTACTTAATCTCTGTTTACCTCAGTTTCCTTAACTGTAAAATGAAGATAATAACATCTACCTCACAGGCTTGTTGTGAAGATCAAATGAGATATTTGTAAAGTGCTTAGCACAGTATCTGGCATATAGTAGGTGCTACATAACTGCTTGTTACCTTCTCCCCCATCTATTAGCTGCCATTTTTGCAATTTATACACATTGCTCCTATTTCTTCTCTTTACGGTCAAGCAAAACTCTTTTACCTTCTTTCTGCCCCTTTTAGAAGCAGCTGGTGGAGCAATGGATAAAGTACTGGGTCTGGAGTTGGGAAGACCTGAGTTCAAATCTAGCCCGAGACACTTCTTAGCTTTGTGACCCTAGTTAAGTCACTTATTCTTTGTTTCCCCCAGTTTCCTCCTTTCCCTTCCCTTCTCTTCTCTGTGAGAAGCCTCAACAAACCTCTTTTCCAGCCTAAACATCCTCAGTTACTTCAACCTATGACCTTCTCCTATGATGCCCTAACTGATCTTCTCTGGAGAGTCTCTAGCTCATCAATTATGAAAATATTGTGCCCAAAACCAAAACAATGATTTAGATAAGACCTAATCAGAGCAGAGTACAATGAGATTGTCACTTCCCCAGTCCCAGAATTTCTGTCTCTATTGGTACAACCTAAGTTGCATTATATTTTTTGGCAGCCCTAAACTATTGATTCATATGGAGCTTGCAATCCACTAAAACCCTTGATTTTTCTTCTGACAAACTAATATCTAGCCACCATGTTTCCCCCAGTTTTTTTGTGTGGGAAATTGATGCTTTGGGACAAAAGTATAAGCATTTATCCTTATTATGTGTCATCTTATTAGATTTAACCTAATAGGTAAGCTTGTGAAGATGTTTTGGAATCTTGAATGACATCCTGCACACTTGGTGTCTGTCCTAGCCTTGTGTTATTTGCAGATCTCATAAGTGTTTCATCCGTGCCTCCTGTATCTTCTTATATCTGCCTTATGTTTTTTGCTTTGTCTTTAATGAGAGGACCTTCCTTCAAAGCACTTGGAGGAAAGAGGCCATATAATCTCACCCATTAGGGTACTAATACCACAGGGGTGAAATGAGTAACTCAGATGCTCATTTTGGCCATAGAAGGCAGAATGAGGATCAGTGGACTCAAGTTGTAGAGAGGCAGATTAAGCTTGATGTAAGAAAAAAAAGCTTCCTAACACTGACCTGTTAGAATGAAAGACAGAGTGGAGTCCTCATCAACGGAGGTCTTTAAGCGAAGACTGGATAGCCATTTGTGGGAGTTATAAGTTGGACAAGATGACCTTCCATAGCACATAGTTTTGCATTTGGGAGTCAGGAAGACCTAACTTGAGGAGTTTAAATCACATTCATATACTTAGCAACTTTATAGGCTTGGACAAATCATTAAACTGCTCCATGGCTCAGTTTCTTTATCTATAAAATAAGGTAGTTGGATTCGATGGCTTCTAAGGTCCCTCTCAGCTTTAAATCTATGTTCTTGTGTTTCCTTTCAGTTCTCAGATTATATGTTTCTGTGTGATGCCCTATGCAATTTTGAGCATCTATATATTAATTATTTGGACAAGTAGATAATCATGACAGTTGAATGAACATTAGACTGGAATTCAGGAGAACTAACTTATAATTCTAGCTCCATCACAAAGTAGGTCACTATGTGACCTTTGTCAGATGAGTCACTCAAGAGTCTTCCACCATATTTTTCTTATCTTTAAAACAATATTCTCTGTCAACTCAAGCAGTTGTGATGTGGCTCAAATATTCTTCCTCCCCACAAGTAAAACTTCAACTTTTTTCCAAGTTCTTGGGACAAAATATCCTCTAGCCAGGGGAGATGTAAGGATCTTTAACAGGGGTAGAGTGGCTTCATGTCCACTGATTTTACTCCAACCTTGTACCCTGGTTATAACAACCAGCCTGGACCCATTACCCTGGAATCTCTTGTGACCAAATTCACACCTCTCTTGGTCTCAGCTCCATTGACTACTAGCATAATGTTTATCCAAGTGTTTCTATGTTTGAATTTTATTAGTGTGTTCACATTTCAAAGCCCTGACATTTCAGAGCAGAAATCTTAGTAAATGTATTCAAATGCTAAAGCATTGCCCACCCCCACCCCCAAATACAAGGCATTTTAGTCTAGGAATTAAATGCTGAAGGTGATCTCATTTTACCAGTGAAGGAAATGAGAAGCTAAGTGAGCTAGCAAAGGACTCACAGCTAGCAAGAGGCAGAGCAGGAATGCTTCACTTCTGTTCTAGGGGTCTTTGCTTTCTACTATGTTTTCTCTTCCAATACATCCCATTGTCATGATAAAAGAGGCATTTTTTATGAAAGGGGGTCAAATGCTATACTTTTCCAGGACAAGCAGTGTGATGGCATTGTCGGGCAGCCTCCAAAGCCACCCGGTTGTGAAGCGTCCACTTGGCCACCATATGAAAGAGCTTAATAAATATCCCAGTATATTCAGCTGTGTATCCTGCCTTGTGCCTGGGACATCTTGATAATTATCAAAGGGTTTAGTTAAGCATGCTTTTCCTCTGTTGTATCCTTCCAACTCCTTTCTAATTGTATTATTGCTATTCTGTTCTAAATAGTTCTGTGGCCTCATTCACTTTGCTTATTATAGTTAATATCATGTTGATCAGTATCTGGAGCTTTTATCTTCGTGGGTTGGGGTGTAGGTCAAAGCTAGAATGACTAAAATTTTAAAATCAAAGTTAGAGGACTTTATTTTTAAAGACAGAATAATTATAGCCATTAGGGCCATCTTAAGCCTTATATGATATTATTTCTTCTAAAAATCAATATATACATTTTATTTATATAATATGTACTATATAATTTAATATGTACAATACACATATAATACTTATGACATATACATTACATCATGTGTATATGTAATATACACACTAAATCACCTTTCTTTTATGCTCCATATGTTATTGACGTCTTTGGTTATCTCTTTAGGAGGAGTTGGCCGCTTTCCATGTGCTTAAGGGACGTAAAAATTCAGAACATGGAGAGAAGGAAAATGTTTGTTTTTTTTTTAAATTGATACTTCTAAATTGTAACCTATATAAAGAAAACAGGAAAGGAAGATGAAGGCTCTTCCTCTTCTATTTGGAAATATTTAGATGAATACCTTAATCAAAGGACATTTTGGAATAAAAATTTCACTTTATGAAATCCAGTCCTTACCAGCTCATATACTGTGTATATGGTGATGCTGACAGGCATCACCAGAGAATTTCAACCAAATAATCCCCCTCAGATCTATCTTTTTAATTCTTTGCAATAAGGACTTCAGTTGGTTAACCATTTTAACTAATTAACTGGGGCTTGACTAAACTCTGTTGATTTGATTAATGAATTATTAATTCTAGTAAAACTCTAAAACAGTAAATTCAAACCCATTTTCATATTACACATAACTTGTGTGCAACTAGGTAGCATAAAAGGATAGTTATTAGTTGACTCATCAGTATGACATAGATGAGGTAAGATTCATTTTAGCTACACTTGTAATTATCTTAATTTTGCATGATAATTTCTCTTTCTCCTCTCTCTCTTCCTCTTTTTTTCTGGCCATGGGGTGGAGTGAGGCTTGAGTCAAGGGCCCATCTGTGTAGGTTCTACGGAAACTTCCCTAGATGGGGAAATTAGAGGACAGTGGGGTGTTCACAGCCAATAAGTTCCTATACATGTAGGGGCCAGGATGGCAGTTCAAACAAACCCATGTTAAGAACCACGAATAATGGTCGTGTAGCTGAAAAGACTAGAGATGGGAAATGGAAGTGGGCTCAAAACCAGGATCCCAAGAAGGTAAGAGAGGCTGCTAAGCCAGAGAAAGCTGGGGACGTTCTGACTGTACTACTAGTTAGGGCTAGGGCAAGTAACAGATTGTCTTAAGAGATAATGAGCTATCTCAATTTGTCTTGCTCAGTTTTGAAGGCAGCATGGTAAAGTGAAAAAAAAAATGCTGATATTGGAGTCAGAATATCTGTCGCTTGTGTGAATTCATACAAATAACTTAGCTTTTCTGAACTGTAGTATCCTCATCTCTAAAGGGAGGTGGTAGTGATGGTGCCAAGGGTGCCTTCTAGCTCTAAGCTTCTTGTCCTCTGGGCATGTTTTTTTTTTTTTTTTTTACTCCTGGCTCGGTGCCACTGCCCCTACCCTTCCATTTCTGAAATCCCTTCAGCTGGAGAGCTCCCAATGCTGCTCATTATTCTCCATGGCAACCACTCACTAACTAGTCCCCATGCCTACTCTGTGTATGAGCGTGAGAGCACCTGACTCAGGCAGTGCCAGAGAATCATAGTATCACAGATTTCAAACCTGGAAGGCATCTTAGATGCCAGCCAGTCCGACGCCCTCTTTTTAGAGAATATAAAACCAAGATCTAAAAAAGTTAAGGAAATTGACCAAAGTCACAGAGGTAATAAGTAGAAAGGTGGGATTTGAACCCATGTCCTCTGATTCTAAAATGCACTCCTCTTTCCTCTCTTCTGAGCTGTCTTCTCTCAGGTGACCTTTTGACATCAGTTGTGTTGGATGCTTCAGATGCTCAATTTTCTTTCTCCTGATGTGAGTTGACACCACGTGTGAGTGTACCGAAGAAGAACTTGCCCTGTCTTAACAAGATAGTGACATTCACAAGCCTCTGGACGTGAGAATGTTATTTGTCCCTGTCTAGTGATTATTCTTAGTCTAGGGAGCAAATACTTTGTCAGTATTGCTGTTCCTGGAATTCAATCTGAGACTAAAACAGCCATTGGGTTGAGCTGTGAAGTGTGAATTTCTGTCAAACAATGAAATCAAATCCCATCAATAAATATTGGTTAAATTCGATCTCCTTGGGGTATTATAAATGCTGAATCCTTACATGGTGAATTCTTTCTACCTGCAGGCATTTAATCATGTGTTGTTCTTAGTAAAGAAAGAGATACCTCAATTTATAAAATGGTAAAATTGGGATAATATTACCACTCCTCACTGAAAACAGAGTGCTGGACCAGATGGCCTTTTGAGCTCCCTTATATCATTATATCAGGTTATACTATTCTGTAAGCAGTGGATCTCTGGGAATTAACAAATGAAGGAAAGAAGGAAGGAAAGAAGGAAGGAAGGAAGGAAGGAAGGAAGGAAGGAAGGAAGGAAGGAAGGAAGGAAGGAAGGAAGGAAGGAAGGAAAAAGTGAAGGAAAAAAGCATTAAGCTGTATATGCAAAATACTGTGCTAAGTACTGAAGATACAAATATTAAAGTGAAAGTCTCTTCTTAAGGAATTCACATTCTAATTCGGGGGTGGGGTGGAGTGGGGGTAGGGAGTGCATGAAAATACATATGGGTCTGTTGTTTTACCGATGAGGTATTTTACATTTTCATCTATTTTTTCTTTTTTTTTTGTTTCCATTTGACTGATTCTTGCTCTCTCATAGAGACATTAGTTTCCATTTGTCCAATTCTAGTTTTTAACAGATTGTTTTCTTCTGTCAGTTTTTGTACTTCCTTCTTCAATTGGCCAATTGTGTTTTTTAGGGACTTGTTTTCTTCAATGTACTCTTCTGTTAGTTTTTGTCCTTCCTTCTTCAATTGGCCAATTGTGTTTTTTAGGGACTTGTTTTCTTCAGTGTATTTTTTTTCCAATTGGCCAATTGTATTTTTGAAGGACTCTTCTACCTCTCTCATTTGTCTATTAAAATCCTTCTTGAGCTCTTCTAAGAAGGCTTTTTGGGCTTCAGACCAGTTCCTATTCCCTTTTGTTGTTGAAGATGTGGGTTTGTTGACAATGTTGTCCTCTTCAGAATTTCTGTCTTGATCTTCACTCTTCTCATAATATGAATCTATGGTACGTTTCTTTTTACTTTTGGTGTTTCTTTATTCCCTGGCCTTTAAAGAGATTGAGCTCTTCTGCTGGGGAACAGTGGGCACTGACCCAAGCTCCTTGTGTTGGGAGCCTAGGTCTTGGTCACTGGCTTTGTGTGCTGGGGCCTCTTATGCTGGCAATTGGAGGCTGCAGGTTTCTGGCAGCTTACCTCATGTTGGGCTGGAATCAGCAAGGCTGGAACTTTCAGGCAATTCTAGGTTGCCTGCTTTTCCTTCCCTTTAGCTTTCTTCAGCTCCTTTTAGATGGGTGTTGCAGGGTGTTTATCTGCTTGGGGCCCCCTGCAGTATTGTCTCCCTGGTTTCTGCTAATGCACTGGGAGATTCCCTTGCAGTAAAGTGCTGAAGCACCTGGTGGTTTTCTGAGCTGGTTTCTACCAGTCCCTTCCCCCCCCCTCCACTGCCCTCACTGAGGCACTTGGAGGTCCAGGTGTTGGTATTTACCCATTCTACCACCTGGGCTTCAGGATTTCTTCACAATTGGAGGCTGCAGGGCTCTGACAGCTCAGCTCACCTGGTGTTGGGTTGGAATCAGCAAGGCCTGGGCTTTAGGAAGCCTTTAGATTGTTTTCTTCACCTCCTTTCAGATGAATGCCGCAGGGTACTTATCCACCTGGGGCCCCTTGTAGTTCTGCCTCCCTTATTTTTGCTGAGGCACTGGGAGAGCCATTTGATGGGCTGCTGCACTGCTGCTCTAGTTCAGCTGTTCCAGGGTTTTTTTCTGGGGTGATATCTTCTGGGTGTTCAGAGGCTGATAGGGGAGAGTGAGAACCACTACCTTTTCACTCCGCTATCTTGGCTCCCAGAAGCGGAAACTTGGTGAAAATACATATAGAATGTTTCAACTACAAGTCAGCTGAAGACCCATGGTCAGCAGCAAGGCAAATGAGAATTCACCCTCTTTAGTCTCATTTCCACTGATAAAAGCAAATCTATTTCTGATGATGAATCATTTGACAGAGCCAAAGACTTGGGTGGTGAAAAATTTCTTTTCTGGGTCTTTATTATTATGGTGACTTTAGGCTACAGAACACCTAGCACCTGTCTGAACACTTGCTAGGCTGCATCTCCACAGGGAAGCCACAGAGTTATCATGAGGGTCTGAAAAGTAATAGGCCCACTACACATTGTCATTCTATTTTCTCAGTCATAGTTACTAAAAGTAACTTTCCATGGATTTCTAGACATTAAACAGGGATCCTTAGCATAGGAAAGACTCTAGTGTCTATGACCCTTTAATGATAGTAATACATTAGCCCTCCACATAGTGTGCCTCATTGTGACATGGAGGTATCTCTGGGTCCTTAAAGTCTATGCTAAAGAAGTGTAAGTTCTGGTGGCTCTACCATGCCAGAAAGGCCTCAAGTATGACCCTGACAACAGACCATATCTGTTTTCTGAGATCAACCTACAGTAGATAATTACTGAGAAGCAAATAACCTCACTAACCATCTGGTGATGATTTTTTTTTATCTACAGCAATTTACTGAAACAAAAGAAAAATTTAAAATGGCTCTTGGTCCCTAAGTGGTTGGCTTCCTTTCACTTCTGTAATGATGGAGGCAGTGTGGGGAAAAGGGCAGCACAGCATTCTGAGAATTACCCAATTTTTGTACAAATAAACTGTAATTTGCCTCTTGGCAAAGTATAAATATTACATCTTTAAATATTAATTAAATATTTAAATTTAAAGATCTATAAATATGAGATCTTTGTCCAATGACCAAGTAGAAGATATAATGCCAAAAGGGCTGAATGACATTGATTTTGATATTTTTCTATAAATTAAACAAGAAGATGGAAAGCTAAGTGGAAAGATAGCTTATAGGTTCTCCTTGAAGACTCAAAAAAGAGATAGAGGAAGGGGATTTATAATATGGCTAGAAGTGACAAGAAACATTCTTTATTGGATGTTGGTCATTCTGTATAGCAGAACTCATGTTTTGTATTTTAAAAAAAACCATGAAAACAATTGAAACATGTACCAATGTTAGTTATTGAAGATTAAGTGGTAGTGAAAATCTACAATGAACTTGGTAATCAAAGCAACATTCTCTCTAATACTTGGTTACTTCAATACAAAAGTAGGAAAAAGGTGAGGATGAGGGGAAATTTGTAGTAATGCATGCTTCAAGAAGGAGTGATAGAAGCCAAAGATATAGATTACACAGAAGCCACATTCCTCTAAAACATGAATGCTTTCATCAATAAAAGAGTTGGTAGAAGCTAGAGTTGGGGAGAATCTAGTAAATTGGTAATGAATGATATATATGAAATTTTAAATTGGGAAAAGAATAATTAATGTGGGAGTTTTTGCTGAGCTGGCTGTCTGTGTAGAGTGAGAATACTGCATCACCAGAGCAAAGATTAGAATTGGTTTAAAAAAAGAGATCATGATAAGAAAATATTTTGGGTTGTGTCTGACTCTTCATTATCTACTTTGGGATTTTCTTGGCATAGGTACCGGAATGGTTTGCCATTTCCTTTTCCAGCTTATTTTATGAGAATGAGGAATCTAAGGGAAACAAGGTTAAGTGAGTTGCCCGTGGTCATACAGTTAGAAAGTGTCTGAGGCCTGATTTGAACTCAGATCCTCTTAACTCCAGGGCCAGCACTGTCTATCCACTGTGCCACCTAGTTGCTTAAGAAAGTTGAGCAACATAGCCCTGTATAATACTATTTTCTTTAAAGCAAATAAATAAAAATCAAGAATGAGAAATAGATAATGGAACCAAAATTGACATTAACAAAAATTATTTTATACAAAATTTACCCAATGCAAATGAATTAACACAAAAGGATGATCAATTACTCAGAAAGTTCCTTAATCACCAAACATCTGAGTTACTTGCAAATCAGGGAAAGATGGCTTCCCAAGACAAGACCAACTTTGAATATAAACTCATTTATAAAATCTTATGAAGGATGATTATGAGCAGTATTATCTCATAAAACAGAGAGAAGTAGAGAATAAAACCGATTTGGCAAGATAATCGAGCTAGGCAAAGTCATTCTGGGGGCATTCAAGGGTGAAAATAGGAGGATTACAGAACAGAAGAAATGTGGAAAATATTAACCCTCCTCCAAAAAAAAATATGCAAGCCCTCAGGAATACCAAGGAGTGGGGAACCACCATGGACTGCCCGTTGTTCATTCATGTCTGCCTCTATGTAATCCCATGGACCATAGTATGCCAATACCATCCATGGGGTTTTCTTGACAAAGATACTGGGGTGGTTTGCCATTTCCTTCTCTAATGGATAAAGATGAACAGAGGTTAAATGACTTGCTCAGGGTCACACCATTAGTAAGTGTCTGAAGTTGGATTTGAATGCAGGTCTTCCTAACTCCAGGCTGTATTTTATCCACTGAGCCACCTAGCTGCCTCACCAGACTACCTAAGGAAGAGTAAATTTGCCCAGGTTCAAAATGGAGCAAGTCAAAGCTTCCATGTGGATCACTACTGGGATAGGGGGATTTAGCTGCTTTATTTCCAGCATGGGGGAAAAAGGGATACTCAGTCTCAAAAAAATACAAATTAGCAAGCAAACAAATGAACAGCTGGATTTATCAGCCAAACTATTCTAAAACTTTATCTTCTACACCAAGGAATGCTCGGAAGATAATTTTATCTTTTTAGAGGTCAAGACGTCAGAAAATAAGGAAGAGAAACTAGGTGGCTTCCAAAAATGAGTTCTTATTGAGAGGTGGTCGAACCAAGTGTAGTATAGAAATGTGGTAGAATATTATTGCACTGTAAGCAGCCACAAATATTAGGAATTCAGAGAAACATATGAAGTGTTGCATAAACTGATGAAGACTGAAAAAAGCAGAGCCAGGCAAGCAATCTGTTCAATCAAATGACAAACATTTATAAAGCACCTACTGCAGGTCAGTCACTCTGATAGACTTGGGGGACATACAGACAGGAACGAAACAGTCCTTGCCTTCAAGGAGCTTCCATTTGATCTGAGAAGAAAATGTGTACATCTATAAATATATACAGAATAGATGCAAAATGAATACAAGAAAGTTGGGGGAGGGTGAGTACTAGCAGCCACTTAGGGGATCCAGAAAGGCTTCATGTCACTGCCATGAGAATGCAATCTTCTTGCAAATAGGGATTGTTTCATTCTACGTGCTTTTATTTCCAGTGCCTACTCCAGTGCTTGGTACATAGTGGACACTTAATAAATCCTTGCTACTAGATTATTGATTGACATAGAAGGACATGTCTGACCTTATCTTAAAGGAAGTGATGGCTTCTAAGAGACTTAGGTAAGGAGGGAGTAGATTCTAGGCATGGTGGAGAGCCAAGTGCAAAGATACAGAGACCGGAGATGAACTGTGACATGTCAGGAACAGCGAGAAGGCCATTTTGACTGAATCATTGAGCGCTGGAAGGGGAATCATGTGCAACGAGGCTGAAAAGATAGGTTAGAGCTATTGGTGAAGGACTGTAAAATAAAGTGACTAAAATAATGTAGAAGAAAATCATAAAAAAAGGCAGCTGAATGCAGATTAAATGCAATGACAAATTGGTTTTAGAAGGGAGATAATGAGGTACTCCTCCCTTCTCTCTGAAGAGAATGAGGGATATTAGAGATGCTGAATGTAGCTTATTAGAACAGATGTGGTTGCTGCATTGGTCATTTCAGTTGAACTGTTTTTCTTTGTTACAAAGTAGTTTTCTGGGGGTGGGGAGAAGAGTGGTAGAAAGGAATATCCTAAATGATTATGATGTAAAAAAAAAAGATATACTTAAAAACTGCTCAACAAATCAGTGACTGTTCAAAAATAGTCCTCCAACATGACCAGTCACAGTCTTCCTATGAGAACATATAAAAAAGTATTGTCTATAGGATAAAGTAGGAGTTTGAGAGAGACTTATACAAGCAAATACCAGCAGATATCCCAAAATCAAAACTATAAAGAAAAAATAAAATATCAATTTAAAAAACCAATCAATTAAATGAAGAAGGGGTTGAGAAATGGGTAGAAGGCTGTATATTCTGAGGATAAAGGTAAATGATTCCCACCCAAGCTCCAGGTCTTGATTTAACCTCTGTCCACTTACATCTATTCTCCTATCCCCTTATTTGTGCTTCTCTATATTATGTTCCCTTTGCCTCTGTCTCCTTAAATCTGTAGCCAGGTAGAAAAGACAAAATATTATTTTAAAGGATTTTTAGATACAAGATTCCCTGGCTATAAAGAAAACTGTCACTTTCTGCCAGATTAATTGGCTATTCTATTTGACAGGTATCAGAATTATTTTCTGAGTATTGGAACATCTAGGAGTTTAGGTGAATAAAGTGGAATATTGAGATTGCCAGTTTTTCAGGAAATGACAAATAGGACCTAATTAAGATATGCTCAGCATTCATTATTCACATAGCTCTAGGAGCTTTGCATTTAAGGTAAGAGCCTTATATTTTTCCTTCTCCATTTCACAGGTGTGAAAACAAATTAATAGTAATTTTAATGGATTACTTTTTAAGTTAAATTATCATATTAATTCTCTTACTAAACACTTATTAAGCACCTATTATTTTCAAAACATTGAATAAGAAACTGAAGATAGCACCAAGATATGTGACTGTCTTTGCCCTCATGAAATTTTCCATCTAGTAGAATTTTCATGATGATAATCTCCTACTCACCCATTGGATTATCAGCTCCTTGATGACATAGACAATCTTTTTCATCTTTGTGTTTCTAGCAGGACCCAGCATACAATTTTGCACATAGGAGGTAATCAATAAATGTCTTTTGAAGCAAATAATAAAGTACATAATCCCCCTAACAGATACATAAAATATTATGAGAGTTCAGAGGAGGAAGAGATCACTTACAGCTTAAATTTGCACTGAACTTAGAAGGATGGGCTAGGATTTCAACTAGTTGAAAGTTTAGATTCCAGGAAACAGAATTGGGAATCTTGCCTGGTTTTCATCAGCATTCCCTAGGCTACCCAGTCTGAAATATTATAGGTTGAGTTTGAAATTAAAACAAACAAATGCCACATATCTTATTTGATGAAGATCTGATTCATCTTATCTTTATGTATTATTTTACATTTTTCCTTCTTTGTCTCCAGAGCCCAAAGTCTATGGTAATTTATGAGGCTAAATTCAAATGACTGACTCAAAGTCACGTAGCCAGTTGGTATCAGGGACACACTCCATGTATTGACATCATATCTGGGCTGTAGTTGTTATTTTTGTTCTGTAGTGGTTGAATTTTTATTTGGTTTTCCAGGATAGATTCATGGCAAGCACATTGTATTATATAAACAGGACGATGTATCAGTCCTAGGAAAGTTGTAAACACGCTGTAGATGGGTAATGCATAGAATCTTGGAATCTTGGAGTTGGAAAGAACTGAAGGTCATTTAGTTTAAGCTCCCACCCAAGTATGCATTGAAATGAATTGCTTATGTATAATTGTAAAAGCATGGCCAAATCTGAGAAAAGAAACATCACACAAGTCACCAAAAACTATAGACACTAATGTAACCATACCATTTCAACTCTTATAAAGTACTTCTAGAGATATTATTTTACTTAGAAAAGAAACTATTTCTTTGTGTACTTAAATGCAGCAGCAACATGCCAATGAATTGCCCACTTTAATTCTGAGTTATCACTATTGGCAAAAATGGTGAATGTACAACAAAACCTCAGCAATTTAGATTTCGTTATCAGGATGTCAGATTTGTTATATAAAGTTGTGAAATGTTTTTAAAAAATTATAGTGACACTTAAAGACCATGTAAGTAGAACTTCCTCAGAGAAGTTAAGTGACTTTCCCAAGGTTAATCAGTTAGTGGTCTCCTGACTCCCAGTTCAGTGCCATCTCCATCACTCTATATTTTCCATTCTTATTGAATTTAGAATATATCCAAAAGAGTGTAAACAGGCTAGTTAGAGGATTGGAGATTGTGCATTATGAATCTTGGTTGAAGGACCTGGAGATGTGAAGCTTGAAGTAGAAAAGATTTGTTGAGTCGTGATCAATATCTTCAAGCATTTCAACCGTGTTACAGAAGGACAATGAGCCGGTCCCAGACTTGAAGAGGAAGAATATAGAATGTGAATATAAAATATAGAATAGGAAGAATATAGAATGTAGAATACGTTGTATCTGGAAAGTTGCCAATTGCATGCAGTGATCACAATCCAGCTTCTCCATGAAAGAAATCACCCATCTCTTTAACACCAATCTTTGTCCATTCACTGATTTTGAAAAACCACACTTTCTGAAGAATCAAAATTGTGCCTCACACAAAGAGCAACGCAGGGATACATGGTAGGTATAAATTGACAAGGAGACAAATTTTCAATGATGAAATTAGCATGAGAAAAGGAATTAAAGATATCATCAAAGAGATATATGATCAGAAAAAATACGTAGCATGAGTGAAGGAAACCAGATGGACAGCTGATGGGTTGAACTGATGTCCATGTAATATTAAAAGAGAGCCACTGTGAGAGACTTATAGAAGGATGAGGAGAAAAGTCACGCAGGAGGGGTCAAAGAATTTTTAGGGGGAAGAGTGTCTGGTTAGTGAGAATGATTAAAAAAGAATGATTAAAAAAGAAAAGATCATCCACAAAACATTAAAAAAAATATAGAGAAGAGAGCAGACAACAGTCTAGAAGGGGACATAAACAGGACAGTTTCATTGCTATTGTGTTATATTTAATATACACTGAAAAATAAAAACACCCATCTGTCTATAATACAAGTTAAATTTCATAGAAATGCATCTTTCCTATATTTAAATATTCATATTTGTTAAATTCTTAATAAAAATGATTTTTTAAAAGAAGGATAAGGTGCAGATAAGGCTCATCATTCACCATTCTATGTGGTGACCATTACTGAGAATACAGATATTGGATCAATCAATCAATCAATCAATCGCTATGGTTTCTTTAAGTATTGAACCTGATATGTGCCAGGAATTATGGGCCGAGTCTACCTACGAGGGCAAAAAATGAAATAAACCCTACTCTTAATCAGCATACATACTACTTGGAGAGATAACAAATATTTCTAACACACATATCATCAAGTGAATAAATGCAAATATGCACAAAGTAGTTAAAGACAAGGTACTTTGGGAAGGAGGGTATTAATAATTGGGGGATGGGGCGGAACAGGAAAAGCTTCATGCTTAAGATATATTTGAGCTTCATTTTAAAGGAAGAGAGAGACTACAAGGCAGAAGTAAGGAAATAATGCATTCCAACCAATAGGGACATCCAGTACATAGGCAAGGCTAGATGACACAGTGAATAAAGTACTGGACCTGGAGTCAGGAAGACTCATCTTTCTGAGTTCAAATCTGGCCTCAGAGACTTACTAGCTGTGTGACCCTGGGTAAGTTACTTAATCCTGCTTCCCTCAGTTTCCTCATCTGTCAAATGAGCTAGAGAAAGAAACGGCAAACCACTCCTGCATCTCTGTCAAGAAAACTCCAAATGGGGTCACAAAGAGTTGGACATGACTGAAAAATGACTCGACAACATATTTTGAAGTCATGTACAAGAGCAGTTGGCAAAACCCAGAGAAAAGGAAGAAGTTACGAAAAAGCAGACTTAGCTTGAAGTAAGAAAATACTTACTAACAATTATAGTTTTCAATGTGCTGCCTCAGGAATTAGTGAGCTCTCCTTCCCCAGGACTTTTTAAATAAAAGGTGGTTTAGGACTTGTTCCTAGTGAAGCAAAAGGGATTCTATCTATCCATGAGGTATCTTTCAACACTGAGATCCAGGGACTGTTTCTCTGAAAACTGGATTTTTCCAATATATAGTGAATTAATGAGGTTTGTTACTTACTAATTGGATGTTCCCTGGAGATTCCTTAAAGAACACATTACTGAAGTTTCTTGAAACAATGAATCTGAGATATTTGTAGTCAGTATTATATGTCACAATCTGATATATAGTCAGTTATATGATATGTACATAAACACACACATATACACATAACACATGTACATTTACATATAATCATGTCCATGCATATATGCATGGATATACACACATGTGCACATACACGTATTTGTGTATATACATGTGGTGGCTAGGTGGCACAGTGCATAGAGTGGTAGGCTTGGAGTCAGGAAGACAAGAACTTAAATCCAGCCTCAGATACTTTCTAGGTGTGTGACCCTGGGCAAATCACTTAGCCCTTTTTGTCTCAGTTTCTTCACCTATAAAATGAGCTGGAAAAAAAAATGGCAAACCATTCCAGTATCTGTGCCAAGAAAACTCCAAAAAGGGGTCATGAAGAATCAAACATGATTGAAACAAATAACAACAACAAACTGTGATATAATAAAGAGAGTGCTGGTCTCACAGTCAGGGAGACCTAGGTTCAAGTCCTATCTCTGATACATATTGGTTATATGACCTTGGGCAAGTCATTTAACCTCTTGGTGCTCTAAGCAACTCTCTAAGACCCTAATATACAGAAGAGTTGATTAACTGCATTGGTTGAGGGAGATTTCTCATGGGGAGAAATTTATACTTGCTTATCATAACTGATAGGCCATTAAGAAGGAAAAAGCACTTGATTAGTGTCTGTGGTAAGAGTCTTCATTCTATCATGTGAAATGAGGTGACGTTTAAGAAGTGGAGACAATGGAACCTTTTCTTGTATATTTAACTCATTTCCCCCATATACTTATAAATAACCTTGGACATGTCACTTATTTTTTCTAAACCTCAATTTCCCCAACTGTAAAATAATGGGAATGGACTCTATGGCCTCTGTGGTCCCTTCTGGCTCTACCTGTATGATAATGATAAGTTCATAGGATCCTGGATTAAGAAGGGGCCATAAATCCCATCTAGTTCACCCCCTTTCTTTTTACAGATGAGGAAACAGAGCCTTACAGAGGTGAAGTTATCATTTGCCTAGTAGTTAGTAGTAATAGTAGTAGTAGTTGTAGTGGTGGTGGTGGTGGTGGCAGCTAGGTGGTGTTTAGTGGATAGAGCACTGGGCCTGGAGTCAGGAAAACTCATCTTTGTAAGTTCAAGTCTGGCCTCAGACACTTAGTAGCTGTGTAACCTGGGGCAGGTCACTTAACCCTGTTTGCCTCAGTTTCCTCATCTGTATAAAATGAGCTGGAGAAGGAAATGGCAAACCGCTTCAGAATCTTTGCTAAGAAAATCCCCAAAAAGGGGTCATGAAGAGTTGGACATGACTGAAAAAACTGAACAACGAAGTAGTAGTAGTAGTAGTAGTAGTAGTAGTAGTAGTAACAGTGGTAGTAACATTAGTGATAGTAATAGTAGTAACAGCAGAAGCAGCAATAGTAGTAATAGCAGCAGGAGTAGTAGTGATAGCAGCAGCAGCAACAGTAATAGTAGCACCAGCAATAGTAGCAATAGAACTATGGTCTTATCAGTGCCTGCTTTTGTGTTGCAGAAGGACTCAGCCTTTCCCTATAAAGCTCTAAAGATCCAGGGGCGCAGAGTCTGATCTCTATTCAATTGGTGTGTGGCATTTTGTAGGGAGCTGAGAATCATGTTATGTTATCTAGAAATTATATTTGGACAGTAGGTCTGGAGTGCTCAATCTCAGGCCATGAAATGTGCAATACCACGTCATTAATCACCAACTGAAGAGTGAGGCCCCAATTACTTGCCCTAGGGAGACATCTCTATTAATCGTTTGCCAATTGGAAGGAATACAATTGATTTGAACCTGCTGGCTCTGGCCCTTGGAAAAGGCTCTGACCTGTTTAATCAGTTTGGAATGTACTCCCATAAACTTTCATGTGGATCCCAATGTCAGGCTTGGAGTAAGACTTCCTCTAGTCAACCATCACTGTTAACATCCCCTCTTGAAGGCATTTGATGTCAAAGGTATAATGCTTTTATGAATATGGGGGCCGAGCACAGTTGATTCTTTGCTTCAATTTCCCCTCTAAAGCTGACAAACTGTTTTTAATTCTGAAAGACCTGAGAAATCTCATGTCAATAAGCATGCATTCCATTTTATCTGTAATGTGGGTAAAATAATGAAATTTGCAGTTTCTGTTTTCTGTCTGTCATCTAAGCCATTCCAAAGATAATAATCATGTCTAGTACCTTTCATATTGGAGCAATTTCCCTAGGGAGATGGAACTATTAATAACAGGACACATTGTAAGCTCATATCCTTTCTTTCACCTCTTTTCACCCCCCATTTCTAATCCCCATTTTGGAGAATTGATAATAATAGCTCACATTTCCATAAGTGCTTTGAGATTTAAAAATGTAGCCTGGCAAAGTGTGTAGAGGGTTCACTGCTCTTGTAGTCAGGAAGATCTTGGTTCAAATCCTGTCTCTGAAACTAGCTGATTGGCTTTGGGCAAGTCACTCTCAGTGCCTCCTAGAATTTCTTAAGACTAAGTAGTGTAGTGTAGACATTTGTAGTGTAGACATTGAAAGTGTGGGCACAGTTAAGGTAGAGGGAGTTTTCACACTGTAAAATCACAGGTTTGGATGTATAGCTCTCCAACCGTCTCTGTCATCCCTCCACCACCACTTGTTTTTCAAAGCACTTTTCTTGAAATAGTCCTCTAATGTGCCCTCATTTTGCAGGTGAGGAAATTGAGACTCAGGTTAACATCTATGGTGACATAGGAAATAAGTGTTAAAGCCAAAGTTCAGAACCTAGTCTCTTGATTCTAGGACTATCATTCCTTTATTTATTTAACTATCTATCTATTTATTGTTTGTTTGTTTATTTATTTATTCATTTGATATTTTCCCCCAATCACGTGTAAAATAATGTTAACATTTTTTTTCAAATTTTGAGTTCCAAATTCTCTCCCTCCCTTCCTCCCCTCCCCTCCCCCACTGAGAAGGCAAGCAATTTGACCTAGGTTATACATATATAGTTATGCAAAACACTTTTCCATGTAAGTCATGCTGTGAAAGAAAACACAGATTTAAAAAAAAACACAAAATGAAGAAAGTAAAGAAAAAGTATCTTTGATCAATCGGCATTCAGGCTCCACCATTTCTTTCTCTGGAGATGGACAGCACCTTTCATCATAAGTTCTTTAGAATTGTCTTCGATCATTTGAGAATAGCTAAGTTATTCAGAGTAAATCATCATACAATATTGCTGTTACTGTGTACAATGTTCTAGGACCAATATTCTTTTCAATAGGCTGTCTTGGTAAAGAGAGAAAATTCATTTGATATTTTCTGCTTACTGCTCAGGATATGAGAGACTAAAAACAAATGTTTTGCAGGGCTACCTCGCCTTCCTCCTCATGGTTTCACCCAAAGTTTCACTCCATCTTTGGGCACTTAGAGAAGCCTCAGGGATGCAGAAGGCAGGGGACAAGTATATGGTTTACTGTAGACAAGCAAAAGGCCTAAAGCTAGGACTGTTGGGTGGAGGCAGAGACTCCCCCTCCCCCTTACAGAGCCATAGCATCTTCATGTTGGAAGGAGCCTCAGAGGTCTTCTAATCCAACATCAACCTGAATTAGAGAAACTTGAATAGTTCCAATTGTTAATACAAAGTTCCTGATACTAATCCTAAATTTGCCCCTATGAAACTTCTACCCATGGTTCATAATTCTTCCCTCTGGAGTCATGCAGAGTAAAAGAGAATTCCTCAAGGGATTAAAGACAACTACCATGTCTCTTTTAAGTCTTCCCTTCCCCAGACAAAATGTCCCCAATCCTATCACCTGATCACAGTGGTAAACATCCTGGCCATATTCCTCTGAAAGCTTTCTGGATTTTCAGTGTTTTTTTTTTCTCTGATGATCATCCGTTGTGGTCTGACCAGAAGAGAGGACAGAGAGACCATTTCCAAACTTGGGACCCTAATCTAGGCTTCTTTTTATGTAGCTGAAGATTACATTAATTTCTTTGAATAGTAAATAGTTTGGAAAAAAATCTACACATTTTAGTGATTTAAGAGTTCAAGGTGAATTGATTGTGTGATATGGCAGTACTTTTCCTATTTCTGACTGTGGCTGCTCACTTCTAAGCAATAGGCAGTGTGGGGTGATAGATAGAGTACTCCACTTGGGGTCAGGAAGCTGCATGCTAGCTGTGTTAGCCTAGGCAAATCATTTCATCTCTTTGGGCCTCAGTTTGCTTTTCTGTAAAATGAGAGGGCTGCACTCAGTGACTCCTAAGGCCCTCATGTCCATTTAGATGAGGTTTTTTAGTCCTATTCTCCTGGTTCTGCCACTAGACAGTGATATGATGTTGGGAAAACTACTTCCCATCGATGTGCCTTGTTTTTCTCATGTGTGAAATGCTGGGCTTAAACTAGATGATCTCTCAGGCCCCTTTAAGCTCTTATTGTTTGACCTTCATTGTTGAACAGAACCGATGGCATTATGAGATGATATCTTGACATGTGCATTGGATTTGAGTGAGGCAATGCTGCATAAAGTCATCGGAGTCCAATGGTAAGACAAGAGTCAAGAGACCTGGATTTGGTCCATGATGCAGTGGGTGACCTTGGCCTTTAAAATTAAGGTCCTCAAGGTCTAGTATTCTATAAGAGTTTAAAATATTTTTGTCTTAATTTCAAAATTTCAAGATCTGTCAAAGTTCTGTCCATTCTACTTAATTTATAAGATAATTATCAGAAAGGAAAGAAAAGAAACATTTGTTTAGCTTTCAACAGCATTTACTGTAATGGAATTGAAACTAAGTATGTGGGTTACAAATTACTAATTAAATAATAACTCTGTATAAACATGGATTAAATATTACCTGAATAGAGCTACTCATTAAGTAAAGGTAGTGTAAGATTCAGCTAGTTCTCTCATTCTGTCTTGGTCTTGAGATCAGAGTCACAAATTAACAAAAGCTATGAGACATCTTTAGGGCCCATTGGTTACCTTATTTTGTGAGACACTGCAATAGGGTTTCTAGGTGTAATTTCAATCGTGCCAAGAATGCCTCTTCCCTCTACTCAATGATACATAGAATTCCAAATAAGCTGCTTTAATGCTTTGTCTCTTATTTAATGTAGAAAGTCTAACAATTGAAGTTAATTATTTCATTATTCACTATAAATAACATCCATCAGACCTTAATTCCAATGAGTTTACTAGTTCTTTTTGTGATAAAGGAGTTAGGGACAGTATATGTAGACATTAAAATAGAGTCAACATACTCCTGATTATATCTCAAACAGTGCTGTGGGGCTGTGGAGCCTCTCCAACCTGTCATCTATGGACCCTGCTAGAACTTCTAGATCTCCTAGAATATAACCTTAAAGCCTGCTTTGTGCATGAGTATTTTCCAGCCCCCCTCACCCACACTGTCCCCCATTACCAGTGCTTTCCTTCTGAGATCATCTTCTTTCTACTCTGTATATATTTTGTACATAAATAGTTATCTACATTTATTCTCCCCCATTAGAACATGAGCTGTTTGAGGATAGAGACTGGATTTTTGTCTTTCCATCTCCAGAGGGTTGTTCAGTGCCTGGCACATAGTAAATACTTAACAAATGCCCAATGCAAGCCCAATATAGCTGCTTTAGATGAAGATTTGAGTTGAGAAGAGAGGGAAGGATATAGCAGTGCGATTAGAAGGCAGAGAAGGAGAGGTTGGTAAATGTTTAACAACCTTTAACCACTTACAGCAAATGGAGAGATTTTGAATGCTGTGGATGAGTTCATTTCTCTTGGCAGTATACTTTCTGGGGATGTACACATAGATGGTGAGGTTGATGCAAGCATTGTGAGAGATAGCTCAGTGTTTGGTAGGTTCCAAAGGAAAGTATGGGAGAGAAGAGGGATGAGATTGCCTACCAAACTGAAGGTCTACAGAGCCATTATGCTGACCTCATTGTTGTTCCCATGCCTGGGAAACCTTTATAGTCTACTAGTACCACTCTAGGAAACAATTCGTTCCATTTGAATTATCTTAGGAAGATTCTGAAGATTACCTGGCATGAGAAGGTCCCAGATACTGAGGTGCTTTCTTGAGCTGCACTGCCAGGTATTCAAACTCTACTGCAGAAAGTGTGACTCCAATGGGCTGTCCATGTTGCTTGAACACTTGCCAAAGACTGTTTTATGGAGAACTCACACAAGGCAAGTGTTCACAAAGAGGTCAGAAGAAGTGATACAACTACACTTTCAAGGTCCTCTGAAGAACTTTGGAATTGATGTGAGACATGGGAGATACTGGCACAGGACCATCCAGCATAGTGTGTCCTCAAAAGCAGAATTGCAGTGGCTCAAAAGAAATGTGAGATGTTCAAATTTAGACATATCTCCACCCTAAATGTTCATATGGACTATTCATGTCCAACCAGTGGTAGAGCCTCCCAGCTTGTACTGGTCTGATCAGCCACAGTCAGACACATTGTACCTTCACACTAATATAAAGACATGATTTTAGTCCTCTTCCAGAATGAAGGACAGCAACCCAACAACTAGTTTTCTGGGGGAGAATCTGCAGGACATGTATTATTAACATTTTCTCTGACATTTTCTTAAATATAGATAATCAACAAGACAATAAATCAAGCCCCTTTTGTAGCATTTGCCAATTTCTGAAGTGAAATACTCACAATGAAAATTTAACAATTGGCTCTCATAAAGCTGATTCAAAATGGCCCCAGTATATCCTGTGTTTCTTCCCATCCTCTGTGCATCCAATGACTTCTCCTTGCCTTCCCTCTCTGCCACTGTCATCTGCAACCCAAACCTTCTGGTCTTGCTCCTATGAACCCCTTATAGAAACTGATCATTGTAAGGGGCTTTAGTTACTGCTCCCAAGGTTCCTGTCAGTGAGCAGTCTTCTTTAGTGGCTTTAACTAATGGCCACCCTAATGTTGAGCTGAACCCTACTTCCTCTCATTTTAAAGCTATATGATGTTAGAGATAGAAAAAATCTGAGAAATAGTCATACAGATGAAGAAAATTCCTCTGCTCTGCTTTCTAGACCAACATATATACAACAAGCTTGTCTTTCCTTTTTATGATGATGACTTATCAAACTGTGGAAGGCAGTTATCATACCTTTTCCCCACTTTCCAACCCAGTTTTCTTTTTCCCATGTCCTGACTTGCTCCTGGTCCCTTGAACCTTCATTTGTATGGATTATATAATTCACAATTCTAGAAAGTAATCTTCCTCTATCTTTGAACCTGTTTGACAGGACTTTTTTGGAGGACACAGAAATACAGTAATTTTTTTTATCAGAAGAGTGGTGCCTTTCCACTAGAATGGTGTTAGAGGACACAGTGTTTCTTTGACTGCATTGACCTCCCAATCCAGAAAAAAAAAAATCCCATCAATTTAGTTAAGCATCAGTTTGACTGATCTTGCCTGACTGCATCGAACAGCTATGTGCCTGAATAGATCAAATTGACTGGTTGTTTTGGCATCAACCAGATCTAGGCTAAAACTGACAAGTGAAATTTGAACTCAGACAAATGGAAACTAGACATTATTGTCTTAAATGATTCTTTGGGTTGTGATGATGTGGCACAAAATCAAGTGAAAATTTGGCAATTGCCTGTTTTTTTTTTCTTATTAAAAAATTTGTTTGCTTTTGTGTGGCGCTGTTTACTTTTCTTTGGTGTAGGGAAGTCCCACTGACAAAACTCCAGAACTAACTTTGCCAATATTAAGCAGCAACTCCACTGTACCTTACTGTCTTAAAGAGTTTTCTGGGACAGTGAGAAGTTAAATTATGTCCAGGGTCATATAGCCTTTACATATTAGAAGTGGTATTTGAACTCAGGTCTTCCTCATTCTGAGGACAACCCTTTATTTACCATGATGTGATAGCTGAATAGTTAATTGAATTAATACAGTCATAGAGGTAGGGTGTGGTGGTCTGCATGATCTGGCTTACTTTTTTGCATTTAGGACTGGAAAACTCCCAGAATTACATATGGCCTTCCACTGTTTGAACTTGCTTTGATCCATGTTTCAGCCAAAACTGTGTTCCCTATTCTAATAAAATGTAAGCTCCTTGAGGGCAGGGATCACTTTTGTTTTGTTTCCCAAGAGCCTAGCACAGTGACTCACACATAGGCTTTTTAATAAATTCTTGTTGAATGAACAATCTGAGTGCCGTCTCTTCTTTTTTTCTTGATTTTTTTTTTCCAGCAGTTTTTCTTTTGGCTAGGCAATGGAGTTAAGTGACTTGCCCAGGGTCACACAGCTAGTAAGTGTTATGTGTCTGAGGCCGGATTTGAGCTCAGGTCCTCCTGAATCCAGGGCTGGTGCTCTCTATCCACTGTGCCACCTCGCTGCCCCTACAAGCAGTTTTAATAAGCAGTGAAATGACCAGAAATAGAGAAGATGGGTCAAAAGGCGTCTAATTGAAGAGAAAGGAAAAGGTCCAAAACAGACTCATCATTTGTAGATATAAAGTAGTGCAAAATACGTCTCCATAATGCATCTTTGCTAGGATTCCCATTGCATTGGACTACCCTAAAGAACTATAGCATAGAAATACCATGATTGCACCAGAAGAGAATTACAATGATGAGCATCAATGGGTTAGAGGACATTCCTGAGTCATTCCAACTCCTGAAATCAAGCCAATCAGATCAGAAACTCTTTCTTATCCTGTTGGTTCTTAACCTCAGTCTGTATGTGAGGAATGTCGAGTCACCCAGGTGAAGTTTTGTGATAATATAAATTCATACCAAGTGACTTCTCCAAAGTCACACTGGTAGAGAATGTTACAACTGGGTTTTGAACCCAAGTCCAAATCCAGTGCTCTTCATCAAATGAGGTAATATATGGGATCACAAAAGGAGAAAATGTCATACAAGTGTGAGGCAATATTATTAATTCTACCATGAGTACTGGCACAAAATTAATTCAGCTAATGCCATTAGCAGGAACCAGTGAAGTTAAGTACAATGAATAGACTGGCTGTGCTCTAATGCTCAGGCCTACCCTCTTTGCACATGGCCTTATAGTTAGTTGAGTAGATGTACTTTCTTAAATATTTGCTCATTATTTTCCCATTCATGGAGAGTGCTTGAGGTTGTCTCAATGTACGGATTTCCCCAAGCTGATCTTTAAAAAGAAAACTTGCTGCTTTAGTAAAGCCTCTCCTTCTGCACACAGCAATGAACTTGACATAGTTAACATAGTGAAATGTGCTGTACATTTAATCAGAGGTAGTTAATTTGATTTTCTAAAATTAAACTGAGCATCAGTTTGTCATTAGGTTCGAAAATGGCTGAATTCAGAAGTAGCACCGAACACCCCAAAAGGGCCCTACCAGATATGAATAATAACAGCCTACAAACATATTGATGATAATGAGCGTGCAAAATGTTCTGTAAAAAAAAAAATCTGACAAGCATGAATGGTGACTGATGATGACCAGAATTTTTAAAATTTATGATCATTACAACATGAAAAAGTAATTATGAATAATAAAAATCTGTTACAATAATTAGCTATAATGAATGCTGGTAGCAAGCTAAATGAACTGGAACAATTTAAGGCAATAGCACACAATTTGCATTTTGTGCTATGTCAGATCATTTTATCATGAGAGAGAGAGAGAGAGAGAGAGAGAGAGAGAGAGAGAGAGAGAGAGAGAGAGGGAGAGAGAGAGAGAGAGAGAGAGAGAGAGAGATTTAGGGTTGTTCAGGGCTTCACACTCTTAGATCCAAAGCTTGAAAGTCATGAGTTCCTGGTTTTTCATTTTAGTCCAAATTCTATTTTTGGGGACACTGAAAAATGGAGCTCTAAAAAATACTCCATTTTCCAAAATAGATTTGAGCAAAAAATCTGTTCACCCATTCCATATGGCTGTGTGTGTCTGTGGGCTCACATGGCTGAACCAGTCGTTAACCCTGGGTCCTACAGAGAAGAATGTAGGATCTGCTTTCGAGTCCTCAATTCTCTGTTTAACAAATCCTTTCCAGCAGTGACCCTTGATTTCCAAGATGATAAGGTTACCATAGAGTAACTCTCACTGTAGGAAGAGAGTAAGTCACTCCCAGCTGGACTGTCATCACCAGCTCTCAAGGTCTTTTATTCCTGCCCCTTGGCAGTGGGACTTTCCAAAAGGCTATAACTCATCATCACTTGGGCCTTTGGGGCTGCCCATAGTGGGGGTGGAAGTGAGGTTGGGGGTGGGATACATGCAGGGGGGATAAACGGAGGGAGGAGGTCTCTTTGATTCAGCTGGTTTGGATAGTCTCTAGCTCTTGGCTTAGTTTGAAGTATGGAGAACAAAACCCAAACAACCAGCAAGCTAGAGACTGAGAGAGTTTTCCCCGCCTTGGCCAGTAAATTGCTTAGGAAAGGCAGGTGGGCAGTTTCTTGTCTTAATAGTAAATGAATTTTTAAAAATGGAAGGGGAGGCAAACAGCTCTTTTGATTTTCTCTGCCCTTTCCCTTTTCCTGAAAGCCCATCCTGCAACCATCAAGTTCCTAATGGATCAAGTGGCACCTGGTCTAACTTGGGACTAGAAGCCCTTTCTCATCTGTCATTGTCGCTCCGTGGTATTCTTTCTGATTTCTCTTCCCTTTGCACCCCTCTCCCACCAGCTCTCATGATTCTGTTCCCTCTCCCTAGTGGTCTAAATGCCCAAGGTTATCAGCTAAATATGTGCGAGGCTGGGAACTTTCCTTGGCTTCTGAGTGCACTAAGCCCAGCACGTAGCCTGGTGACGGTGGGAGGTGAGATTATTTTGTTTTGTTTTGTTTTTCTTTTGAGGATCTGCCGACACTTGTCAGACAAATGCCCCCAGGCTGAGCCCAGGCCTTCAGGACTTTTCTTTAAAAAAGGGAAAAAAAGGCAGAGGGAACTCTTTGGCAGCATTTCTCCTTTGGGCAAATAGTTTCAGCTCTAAGTTGCCAAGGAGTCTCATAGCTGAAATGAAGCAACAACTGCTTGGTTTTCATCTCTGGACAGAAGATCAGATAGGATGCCTTGCCTGGAACCGGGAGAGGTTCATTCATTGAATTTGTAGTATTTGTTACTCAGTGGTTGATAAAATCTCACAAGCAAAAAAAGATTTTTTTTTAGTTTCATTTTGTTTTGTTTTATGATGATAATCAGCAAGCCTTAGCTTGCTTTCTCTTGCACTGAGGCCCCTACTCTCAGCTGGAGCTTGCTTCAGGCTAAACAGAAGGAAAAACAACAACCTCGACAACAACAAAAACCAGGAGGGGAGGGGAAGGAATCAACTTAATGTTGCCAATTACCCTGGCTTCTCAACCAAGAATCATTTCACTTTCCTTTCCTTCCCTTCTCAATTGTGTTCTCAAAATCAAGTCAACAAGGAAAAGCAAGATGAAACTTTCAGGAGCTGGGGACTTAGTGATTGAAGTCCCAGGATTACCTTTGAATTATATGACGATAATTGTAGTAGTCCAAGGACCAAAAGAATGCAGAATATACAGCCCTGCCCCTTTCTCAGAGGACAATAAGGAATATATGGTTGTTGTTTTAATATTGAGTTTATAAGTTGAAGTGTTTTGTTTTGTTTCGTTTTTTAAGCAAAACAATGTATGGCCATTTCATTTGAACCTACTTTAATCCCAGAGTTCAAAGTCCCCTTCTCTAAGACCCTGAGCTGTTGTTTTTTATATTAATTGCATGTGTTTGGCACTTCTGGGTCAAAGTGAATTTTTCAATAGTCCAAATACTTTCATGTATGAAAAGGACAGTGGAACATCAAAATATATGTTTCCCCCAGAATGACTTTAAACTACATCTTTTGATAACACTCTGTCTGACATGTTCAGTGCACCCGTCACATCAAAGCTTATTCTGTTAAAAAAAAAAAAAAGAAAATCTCCTTAATTCTGCTTTATTTATTTATTTATTTATTTTGCAGGGGGAGATGCAGGTTTTAGTTTTCTCTGTAGCTCTCCATATTGTTCTCTCTTTCTCTGTGTGTGTATCTACATATAAAATGTAAGTATGTATATGTATGCCTGGATACATATACATATAGATGTATTGAAAAATCAATAATGTCATTTCAAAAGAGAATTTGCAATAACCTTGGGGAGGGAGGCAGCATGTATAATCTTTATTTCATATAGCTGAAGTCCTAACTGGATGGATCTTGGGGAGAGTCATTAAAGAAGGTCACTCTGGGGGAAATTTTGCAAAATGCTTAATGCTGACATCAGTGGCTTATGGAGCAGAATGAAAACATTCAAATTACCTTCTTTTTCTAAATGTGGAGAAGGTGACACTGTGTGTGCTGTACTTCACCTCTCTTTGATTATCATTTCTAGATTCCTCGGGCTATGATTTCTGATCAAGCTGAATGCTCAGTACAAGGTCTCACAATGTCCAGGCAACCAAAGGGGCAAGTAGCTTTTTTAGAAGGGTCTGTAAAACACTGATTAAAATGTCATGATTGAGGAAGACAAATGATGGAGGTGAAATATTGCTGTTGAATATGGAAGAAGGGCTCTTAAGTTTTTGTCAGTTATCTCTTATCAAAAGAGCTCATTCTGGGTTCTATTCCCCAACTCCCCATCCCCCAAGAGCTTCAAAAAGAACAAGAATTCATTTATAGCAATGATAACATCTGGAGGAAAGTTTATTGATTTATGTGCTGAGGTTATTGTACAACAGACTATAGACCTGTTTTGACAGAATCTGTTTACAAACTTCAAATTTAAAGGTAAAGACAACATTTGAAATTAATACCACCCTTCAGCCTATACACAGGGTGACAGAGGGAGTTTCAGAAGGAAAAAGAAATGGATTTTTATTCTATAGGTGATGGTTTCCTAATGAAGTTGATATCTTCTTAATAGCTCAGGAAACTTGAGGATCTATAAAAATCTGTAATTGGCTTTCTCTTCAACTTTAGGCAGAAGTGGATATTTGACAACTTCTCTGGGATGACCCTTTCGTATGATTAACCCACCTTCTAGGAGGGTATCTAGAGGCAGAAGAACCCAGGACAACAGGGCTTGAAGGAGTGAAGGAAGGACAGTTTCTTCCAGCACTATCCTGTACATAGAAAGATGAATAGAAACTGGACAAATGATTTCTTTGTTGTATGGAATTTCTAGGTATGAGGAAACTTCCTCTACTAAGTCGGTAAGAGCAACTTGTATTCTTGAGAATTGTGGCTAGTACAGTGTCTGGCACATAGAAAGCACTTAACAAATCTTTGTTGACTGACTAAGTGAAAAATTCACTGATCTTCCCAGGGGGAAACAGCCAGTATGTATCAGAGTTAGGAACCCAGATCGTCCTGGATTTAAGTAGGGCACTTAACATATTTGTTAAAGTGAACAGAACATTTGTGGGGGTGGACTGATCTCCACAAAATTTGATTTAGCGGCTACCTATTTCTCACTTCTAAATAAACTGCCAAGTTTAGGAGTGCTTTAAGGTGCTTCAGTAAGTTAGCAAAGACTACATTTTGGTGTCAGTTCTATTTACAAAAAGCTGCCCTCCTGGTATGTGCACAGCCTTTACACTACCCCACCTATCAATCACTTCCATCTGGAAGGAAACTAATAGTGTGGCTAGAAATGAGGGGGGAAGAAGAGAAAACTGGTCAAATTGGTGAGAATATATTAATGTAGCTAAAAGAAATTGTATAGGTAATGCACTTAGTCAAGGAAGAAAATAAAAATAAAAACCCGAACATTTTAAGTTTCTTTCTTTGTATTTCTAGCAATCACCGATAATTTATTTTTATTTGTAGAATACTTGAGGGTTAAGGTTCTACCTTGTAGGTGACTCATTTGAGAGGCTTCCATGGAAAGACAAGGACTAGAATCACAAAGGAGTGGGTGAGATGTTTTCTGACCCAGAAGAAAATACTATGCCACAGTAAAGAGATTACAGATTCAAGGAAATACTGAGGTAATGCTGACATTGCTTAGGGCATCAAAGATACCTCCTCAGATGATTCTTCTTCAGGTTACTAAAATGGGAGAAAACAGCCAATCAATCTGTAGATATCCATTCAGCACCCTTCAAGTGAAAAGCACTGTGCTAGGAGATATGGGGAGGAATGGGAAAAAGTCTGAGACCTGGTCCCTGACTTCGAGGGACTTTATAACCTGTTTGAAAAGAGAGGTCAAAGACTCTTGATAAACAAAACAACAATCCAAGAGCTAAATTATGAAAATGCCGGGGAAGCACAAAAATACACAGTATTTATAATAAATGCTATGAGTTCAAGAGGGAATAAAATTTTACTATGGGCTAGTATGCTTGGGAAGGGCAGAATTTAATTTGTGCCCTGAATACTGGTAAGATGTGAATAAATTGAAAGAAATAGAGAGGGAATTCCCATTGACAAGAACAACATAATGGAAGGCCTGGAGGTAAGAATAAGCATATTGCACTTCAGGAACAGCAGAATACTTATTTTTTTAAAAAAAAATCTAAATGAACAAACACCAAATAAAATGGACATTTCCATATACATCATAGAATAGAAGGAGAATTTACATGAAGCTGAGAGTTACTATTCCATATTGTTTTCTTTTCTTTTTATGTAATAAAATTTAACATGTAATTTTCAAAGCTGTCTTGTTTGTCTGTATTCCTTCTGGACTTTATTCTACCCTTTCCTTGCATTTAAGAAAGTGTTTCAATGACCCTTCCTTCCTTCCTTCTTTCCTAACTCTGTCCCTATACACACTTTCCTCCTATGTCACCGCAAAAATTTTTTTAAAAAAGAAAAACAAAGCCCTTCTAATAATAGCATGCAATTTTCAAAGTTGTCCTGCTTGTCTGTGATTCCATTTGGTCTTCCTTCTGTTATCTTTTGTGTATTTTAAAATTGCTTAAATTTTTTTGGGGGGCAGAGCAACATTATGTTTAGGTCCCCTCCCATTTCCAACTATCCTCCACCATTGGAAAAAAAAAAGAAAGAGAAGCAAAACCCTTGTAAAGAAATCTGCAAAGTGAAGCAAAACGAATTACCCCATTGGCTATGTCTTAAAATTTCTATGTCATTGGAGCAGATCACTTTGAAATGAAGAGTTCCCCTATATAGAAGGAAATAAAGTTTAGAAACTAAAGTTAGGCAAAGAACGTGGAGGGCTTTGAATGTCAAATAAAAGATTTATTTTTAATTTAATAAAATGAATCATGAAAATAAAGCTAGGGGTTTTTTTTGGGGGGTAATGTAAAGCTGATGTCTTTCTTTTATTTTCTAATTCTCGAGTTGCATATCTGTAGAACTGATTCCTATGGATAAACAATTGGATCAAAGTGCTTAAAATTAAATAATAATGGAGTTGGCTGCGGCATGTTAACTGTTCTGAATGGCACTGGAGTAAAACTATTCACATACATGAATAATAATGCAACTATTTAAAAAATTCTGTATTAGCCATGTTGTTAAAAGTGCACAAAACATCAAGAAAAACAAAGTAAAAACCACAATTTTCTCCTTCCCTACTTAAGAAGGCATGCAATTTGATACTGATGTACATGTTGAGTCATGTAAATTCCATATTAGCCATGTTGCAAAAGAAAATACTGACAAATCTAAAACATGAAAGATAAAGTAAAAAATAAGCATGCTTCAACCTGCATTCAAAGTTCCTCAGTGCTCTCTCTAGAGATGAATAGCATATTTCATCATGGGTCCTTTGGAATCTTGGATTGATCCTTTGCCCTCTAGGACCATTGTATTGATCAGAATAATTAAGTCTTTCACAGTTATCATTCTTAGAATATCACTGTTATTGTGTACAACATTCTTCTGGTTCTACTCATTTCAGTTCATATAAGTCTTCCCAGGCTTTTCTAAAACCATCCTGGCCATTATTTCTTATAGCACAATACTATTCCACCACAACGTGTTCAGCCATTCCCCAATCGATCCCCAATTGTTTTGTAATTGTCTTCATAGAGTCTCTGGGTTTGTCTTGGCAAGTAGACTCTAGTATTTTTTTTTTGCACTTATTTTAAATGGAATTTCTTTATCTCTTCCTGTTGGGTTTTGTTGGTAGTACACAGATATGCTGCTGATTTGTGTGGGTTTATTTTATGTTCTGAAACTTTGCTAAAGTTATTCATTGTTTCAGCTAATATTTTTAGTTGATTCATTATGGTTCTCTAAGTACACTATAATATCATTTGCAAAGAGTGGTAGTTTTGTTTCCTCATTGCCTATTTTTATTCCTCCAATTTCTTTTTTCATGTCTTATTGCTATAGTTGGCATTTCTAATACAATATTGAATAATAGTGGTGATAATGGACACCCTTGCTTCACTTCCATTCTTATTGGAAAGGATTCCAGTTTCTTCTTATTACAGATAATGTTTGCTCTTGGTTTTAGATAGATAATTACTTAACATTTAAAGAAAGGCTCTATTGATTCCTATGCTTTCTAGTGTTTTTAATAGGAAGTGAGCACTGTATTTTGTCAAAAGCTTTTTCTGTACCTATTGAAAAAAATCATATGATTTATATTGTTTTCATTATTGATGTGGTCAATTATGCTTATTGTTTTCCTAATATTCAACCATCTCTTCATTTCTAGTGTAAATACCACCTGGATATAGTGTATAATTTTGTGATACGTTGCTGTAATCTTCACGCTAGTATTTTATTTAAAATATGTATTGGTATGCACTAACATTCATTAAGGAAATTGGTATATAGTTTTTTTTCCTCTGTTTTTGCTCTCCCTGGTTTAGATGTCAAAACAATATTTGTGTCATAAAAGGAACTGACCTATTTTTTCAAACAATTTATATAATATTGGGATTAATTGTTCCTTAAATATTTGGTAGAATTCACTTGTAAATCCATCTCATCTTGGGGATTTTTCCACTAGGGACTCATTGATGAATTGTTTAATTTCTGTTTCTAAGATAAGGTTATTTAAATATTTTAATTCCTTTTCTGTTTATCTGGGAAGTTTATATTTTTATAAATATTCATCAATTTCACTTAGATTATGTTTTACTGGTATATGATTGAGCAAAATAACTTTTAATAATTGCTTTAATTTCATCTTCATTGATGGTGCATGCATTGTTTTCATTTTTGATTCTGGTAATTTTTTTTTCTTTCTTTCTTTTTTAAAAATCAAATTAACCAATAGTTTATTGATTTTATGTTTTTTCCATAAAACCAGCTTCTAGTTTTATTAGTTCAATTTTTAACTTTCAATTTTATTAATCTTACTTTTGAATTTCAGGATTTCCATTTTGGTGTTTAATTGGAGATTTTTAAATTGTTCTTTTTCTGTTCCCCCCCCACCCAGTTACATGTCCAATTCATTGATCTACTCTTTCTGTCTTTTATTGATATATGCATTTAGAGATATAATTTCCCCCTTAGTACTACTTTGGCTGTATTCCACAAATTTTGGTATGTTGTCTCATTATTATCATTTTCTTTATTATTAATTGTTTTTATTATTTGTTCTTTTACCCACTTATTCTTTAGGATTAGATTATTTAGTTTCAAATTAATTTTTAATCTATGCTCCTATGGCCCTTTATTGAATACAATTTTTATTGCATTATGTTCTTAAAAAAGGATGCATTTAATATATTTGTTTTTCTGCACTTGGTTGTGTGTTTTTTGTACCCTCATATGTAGTCATTTTTTTGTGAAGGTGCCATGTAGAGTTGAGAAAAATGTATATTCCTTTTTATTCCCATTCAGTTTTCCCCAGAGGTCAACACATCTAATTTTCCCAAGATTCTATTCATCTTCTTGACTCCTTTCTTCTTTGTTTTATGGTTAAATTTATCTAGCTCTGGGAGGGGATGATTGAGTGCCCTCAACTTGTCTGAGATCATGACTGCCTTTTCTACTTCAGCTGAAGCATAATATATTGTGCTCTAGCACTTTGTTTTAATTCTGCGCATCCCTCTGTTTCAAGTGTCTTTTGTTCTTGAAGCAAACAGAGTGTCAAGTGTCTGAGACTGAATTTGAACTCAGGTCCTCCTGGCTCCAAGACTGATGCTCTGTCTAGTGTGCCACCTAGCTGCCCCTTCAAGTATGTTTCTTTTAAACAATATATTACTGTATTCTAGCTTCTAATCCACCTTACTATCAGTTTCTGTTTTATGGGTGAGTTAATCCCATTCACTTTCACAGTTGTGATTGCTAACTGTGCATTTCCTTCCATGCTATTTTTTTTGTTTATCCCTCTTTCCCTCTCTTTTTTTTATCCTGTCCCTCCTCTAAAGTCTATTTTGATTTTGATCATTGCCTTCCTTTATCCACTTTCCCTTATCTATTTATGATTTCTATACCTAATCGAGGATGTATGTACATATTTTCCCTCTTTAAACCAAATTAGACAAGAGTGAAGTTCCAGTGTTGCACACTCTGCCCCTCCCCATCATTTCCCCCTCTACTATAAAAGTTCTGTTTTGCACACCCTTTTTAAGCAGGATAATTTTTTCCATTCTACCTCACCTTTCCCCCAGGGCATCTCTCTTTCTTGCCCATCCATTTTTTTTATATCATCCCTACATAATCAACTTAATCCTGTACCCTTTGTCTATGTAGAATCCTTTTAACAGACATAATAATGGTAATGTTCTTAGAAGTCATATACCACCTTTCTATATAGAAGTGTAAACAGTTTAACCTTATCGAGTCCCTTATTATTTCTCTTTCATGTGTAACTTCTTATGCTTCTCTTGAGTCTTGTATTTGAAGGTAAAAATTTCTATTCAGCTCTGGTCTTTTCATAAAAAATGCTTGAAAGTCCTCTATTTCATGAAATATCCATTTTTTTCCCTTGAAGGATTATATCCAGTTTTGCTGAGTAGGTTATTTTTAGTAGCTCTTTTGCCTTCCAGGATATCATATTCCAAGTCTTCCATTCCTTTAACATGGTAACTCTTGTTAATTTCTTGTGTTAAAAAAAATAGTGTGTTAATTTCTTCATTGTGCTTCTTTTTCCATTTGGCTAATCTGCTTCTTAAGGAGTTATTTTCATCATGCAAATTTTTGTACCATCTTTTTACCCATTTGACCAATTCTGTTTTTTAAAGTATTGTTTTCTTCAGTATTTTTGTGCTTCTTTAGTCAAGCTGTTAATTGTCTATTTATAATTTTCTTCCCTTGGTCTAATTTCTTTTCCCAGTTTTTCTTTACTTCTCTTATTTGATTTTGAAAATAATTTTTTAGCTCTTCCAGGAAATTTTATTGTGTTTGTGTCCAATTCACATTGTTTTTCCTTTTTGGCCTTTACTTGTAGTTATTTTGACTTCATTTTCTTCTAAGTTTGTGTCTTGATCTTCCTTGTCATCACAGTAGCTTTTGATGACCAGGTTCTTTTTCTTTTGTTTGCTCATTCTGCCAGACTAATTCTTGACTTTGAATTTATGTTAAAGTTGGACTCTGTTCCCCATGTTGGAGTGGAGGGAAAGGCATTGTCCTAAGCTTCAAGCTTTTCTGCACTCCTGTTTTTAGAGCTAGTTCTGAGGGTGTGGAAGTTTTCAGTGCTTCCAAGGTGTTATGACCTAGGGAGAGGAGTCATTACTGCTCTTCTGGTCTGTGCTCTGGTCCTCACCCAGGAAGGGCTTCCGATCTCTTGGGACTGCAATTGATGCTGCTCCTTAGGGCCCCTGCTCCCTCTTGACTGAAAGGGTTCTTCTCTACCCTTGAACTTTGACTCAGAAGTGTGTATAGGTGTTAAAGCTGCCAAATAGCTTTCAATCTTGCATATAGTGCTAGCACAGGGATCACTTGCAATCTTTTTTTTGACTAGTTTACAGGTTCCCCTACCTTTCATCTCTGATTTGAGAGCTCCCAAAGTTGCTGCTGCTTCTGTCATCACTACCTACTCCCATCACTGATGATATATCCACATGGCCTCTGGACCATCCTCCACTCCTATGTCACAAATCTCTCCTTTGGACTTCCTAAGTTGTCTTGGGCTGCAAGAATGTCTCATCCTGAACTTTTTTTTTTTATCTATGCCACTCCAGAATTTGATTTGAGCATTGTTTTAAAGTTGTTTGGAGAGCTTGGCTGAGTGCTTGCTCTACTCTGATATCCTGGCTTTGACCTTATTATCCCACAGCTGTTTTTAAAAATAGATCAGAACTTATTCATCTTAGTGAGTATTGTCTCCTTCAGAAGCTACATGCTAACTCCATCTACTGTCTTTGATTCTAACATATTTGTAATGTCTTTTTAGGGATTTTCTTCAGGGCCTAGAAAATATTCTTTGGAATAGCTTCAATTGTGACAAATCTTCCTTCAACATTAGATTTTATTTTTAGAAATAGCCAAAAGTTAATAAAAAACCAACATGGCAGATATAAAAGCTGGGAAGACTGTTTTGGGTCAGGACAAAGGTGGGATAAATTATAATGATCTACATCATATTACATGACTTGTGATCAGGCTCTGACATCATTCCCAAAAGGGAGAAGTTCCAAGACCCTTTTGAACCATAGGTACCTCATTATATATAAATTTAGTTATTTTGACTTCCAATAGCCATTCCATTTTTAAATATAGGTTGCATGCCAATGTATGTCCAAGAAATTTACAGTTGCCTATGTTCTTAGGTATTTCTACTTATATATAAAGTCAAATTTAGAGTCAGAGTTGAATCAATTCAATTTAGCAAGTATTTACTATGTTATATAAATACAAAATAGCAATAATTCACATTAATATGTTATTATCTGATTTACAATTCAATTTAGCAAGCATTACTTTGCAAAACAAATGCCTAACAATAATCTTTCAAGGTATGTATTATTTTCTTTATTTTACAGATAGAGAAATTGAGACTCAGAGAATTTAAGTACAAACCTGTCCACAAATACAACAGCTCAAAAATGTCAGAGTTAAGATTTAAACCCAGGTTTTCTGCTCAAAATCCTCAGTGCTCTTTGCATTGTAATGTGTGTGTTCCTTATATTTGAAGTTGTCTGTGTCCTCAAGTTGGCTAGCATCTATTTTCAAAGGCCTAAAGATTTTTACTTACAACGTCCTACAAATCAAAGTGATACGTTGATTTTTTTCTTAAAAATCAGCTTCACTGAGAAGCATGGAAAAAGGATTATTTTCCATGAATTAAGTTTTATTGACTGTGTACTTCTTCCATAATGTGATATTTTAGTAAATGTGATAGATGCCAAAGAAATACGTAAGGAGCCAATCAGGACGGTGAGAAGACTGAAAACCGTGGTAAAAGAGGATGCAGTTAAAGGAATTGAAGATATTTAGCCTGAAGAAGAGAATAGTGTGTGTGTGTGTGTGTGTGTGTGTGTGTGTGTGTGTGTGTGTGTGTGTGTGTGTAGATGATTACTATAGCAAATGTTTGAAGGGTCTTCATGAAGAAGAGGAATTAGTCAATTAGTCTTGCTCTGCTTGACAGAGAGAGAGAGAGAGAGAGAGAGAGAGAGAGAGAGAGAGAGAGAGAGAGAGAGAGAGAGGGAGAACTATGGCCCATGGGTGGAAATTAAGAGGAAAGTGTAAGAGGGAAAACTTTGTAACATGTTTCTCCAAAAAAATGGAATGGGTTTACCTCATCAGGTAATGAGTTCCCCATCATTGGAAGCCTTCACAAGGAAGCTGGATCATCACTTGTCGGGGATGTTGTAGAGGGAATTCATGCCTTATGTAGGGGTTGGACTTAATTATCCATGATATCCCTTCCAGCTCTGAGATTCTATGATTCTGAATAATGAGATCTAATATCCAATTTTAAAAAAATCTACTGCTTGACACTTCTGTAACACTGTCTGTTTCTTTACAATCTGAATATAATTTAAAATCATCCTAATTCTCTCTTTCTCTCCCTCCTGCAGCCCCATCTCATTGTCTCTCTGTCTCACTGTTTCTCCCTTCTTCCCTTTCCCCCTCTCTCTTTTCCTCCTTCTTTTCCTTCCTTCTTCCCTACTTCCCTATACCTTAGTTTCTTCATCTATAAGATGAGAGGTTCAGAAAACTAAACAATCTCTAAGACTGCTCTTCCTTCAAAATTCTCTGGTCTGATGATTCTAAATTTCTCTACCTTTAGCAAAGCAAAAATGATGCCATTCTTCAAGCTTCCTCTGTGTGCCTTTTTTTCCCCCCTTTTCTTCTTCAAGGCTGCTCTTCATGTTTAAACCTGATCCCCAAGACCACCTCTCCAGGACCAGAGCCATGACCCCCTGCCCAGGAGGGTGATAATCAAATCAGCATCTGAGCTGGACCCTGGAGTAAAACTACCAGTGTTACTTGAAAGGGTATGAAAATTTACTTTTCTGTGGCTAGCAAAAATTCTCCTTTACTAGGAGCCCTAGTCAAACACTTCTGAAGCAAAAAGTCCCTTCTCTTGTTAATCACTTTATTCTCTCTGGGGCCTTCTCCAGTCATCTTGATCTATATCTAGGCACTGGATCCAGATGGCTCCGGAGCAGAAAGTGAAGCTGGTGGTCTTGCCTAGCCTTCCCTCACTTAAATCCAATTCACCTGCAAGTCACGGCATCACCTTCCTGATGAAGGACAAACAGTGACAACAACTTTGTTCTCTCTACCCTTTCCACCTCAGCCCAGTCTGCCTTCTGCTTCAACTGTTCTACTGTTAACAACTGTCCTTCATATTAGACCTCTACCTCTCACGCTCTTTCCACTTTTTTGCAGTTGTAGGGACCTCAACACCTAAAAAAGGTGTTGCTTTCTGTTTTTCAGTCTTGGATATATCATCTCTCATTACCAAACCTGGGCCAGGAGGTGGAGGAGGAGGTATTTTTCCTGTTCCTCATCCCCATTTCCAGATCTTCTTTTGCTGCCCATTACTTAACAACCTCTTTTCCTTTTAGGTTCAACCCTATTAAGACATATGATCCTATTCGGATTGTGGAGGTGGTCCTCTATCAGTGTCCCTCCCTTAACCCCCCCCCACCACAACGGTTCTCCCTTCTCCTTCTTTTCTTGTGATTCCAATACCCAGCTCAGACTTCTTCTCCACCCGCTTCCTGGAATTATACTTGGGTCCACGACCTACCCCTTTCATTCCACCTCAGCCACCCAGGGGAATGGGTCATACTCTTGGCCTCATTCGTGAGGAACAAAGAAAGCATTTCTTATTCTTATTCACTCACTCTATGACAGGCGCTGTACTAAGTGCTTTTACACAGATCTCATTTGATCCTTACAATAAGCCTGTGGGGCACCCATTTTCCAGTTAAACTGAGGTGAACAGAATTTAAGTGACTTGTCCAGGGTCACACAGCTAATAAGTGTCTGAGACTGAATTTGAACTCAGGTCTTCCTGACACTAAGCCCAGTGCTTTATCCACCATGCCACCCATCTGCCTCTCAGGAATCATCATCATACCTGTTCTATTTTCATGATCCTGACTTCTGAAACTCCTTTCTCTGAGCACAACATCCTCCCTTTTGATTTTTTCCTGTGCTTCACTGCCCGTTCTTCATCATCATCATGCCTTACAGTCACCTCATCCTTCAAAGTTCTCCTAGGCCATTATACCTGGTTACACCTGTTCTGACCTAACTGACCTCCCTTACTGTCTCCTTTTGTCTATTTCCTTAGCTGTGTTTTTTGTGCAGTCTATAGGGATTTATTAAGCACTTATTTCCTGCTGGGATCTCTGCTAAGTCTGGGGATACAAAAGGGGAAAAATAGCCCCATTACTCAAAGAATTTACATTCTAATAGAACCCTAGTAGGATATAAGCTATTTTATATAAAATACTTCTATACTTTATCTTTGTATCCCCATCTAAACTACTACCCAGAACATAGTAGGTGCTTAGTAATTACTGATTAAATCAGATTTAACAGGGGAAATACAGATGTCCCAACATATCAAAAGGACTAGTTCAAGTAAAACTGAAGTCTTCTGAGTCTCACTGCCTCCGTGGAGAAAAAGGAATCAAGTAAATAGAGATATTTTATTCCTCTTTACAGAGAGCTTTGAAAGCATTGAGAATAATATTAGGAATACATTTGTCACAGATGATGGGATTTTGCATTTCTCTTCCCTTATTTATATGAGAAGATTTGATGACACCCAGCATCTCAGTGCCTGGAATTTCAATTAAAATAAAGGCAGCCTTCCAAATTAAATGTATAACTGAGGGATGTGCATGCATTTTCATAAGAACACATAGCTATGCAAATTGTGTCCAAAATATTCCTGCTTTACTTGTGGGGGAAATACTCAAAAGTGAGAATAAAAAAAACTTCCCCATTGGCTGAGTGTGGCCTTTGTGATGCTGATCCTAGCAAGATCAAGATATTCAAGTTCTTGGCTCTTAGGAGATATGGAACAGATCCTTTATTTTCAGTGGGGTCCAGCCAAAACAAGTGGAAAAGATCCAGGATTTCTCATTTGATGGTAAGTTGTACATCTTTCACAGATGCTTGAGAGAAGACATACTAGACCTCTTTGCTGCTCCTTATCTTCATCTCTCACCTTCGTACCTTTGCATAGGTTGCCCTTCATTCCTGGAATTCACTCCCTCTCCACGTCCCAACTCTGGGAGCCTTAGTTTTTTTTTTAAAGCTCAGTTTAAGCATCACAGCCTACATGAGCCCTTTTCTGATCACCCAGCTGCCAGTGGTTCCCAAACATTACCTTGTGTTAATATTTTATTTAATTATGTAGTGTCCCTATGCCACACTTTAAAAATGTAAGCTCTTGCGGCAAGAACTAATTTTTGTCCTTGTATCCCTAGAACTCGCCTAATAAATATCTGTGGAATGACTGATTGGACATAGCTATGTAAATGCAAGAAAATCTGAACAGAGGTGTTCCACTCTCAGTGAAATCTGACTGGAGAAGCTATAACTTCCTTAGCAGCACTTCTCTTAACATTGTGATTCTAGTAATTTGGGGAGAGAGGGAGTGTGAGGAGGGCAATATACCATAGCTAGAGATTACAGAAGAATATAACATCATAGACTTGGAACTAAAAAGGATTTTAGAGGTCATCTGGTCCAGTACCCTCATCTCACAGAAAAAAAAAAGAGGTCTGGAGGGGCTAAGTGATTGCCCCAGGGTCACACAAGTAGTAAGAGGCAAAACTTGGATTCTGGGCCACTTCCTCTGATTTCTAATCCAACACTTTTCCTGCTGGACTATCTGGAATCCAGAGTGGAATAGCCATTTAATCAGCAAAGTAACAGTTTGGAAGAAGAACCCAACTTTTATACCCAAACCAAAAATGCCAATTTCTGGAAACAAACGAATCTCAAGACACTTTTCAATGTTTTAAAAATCACTTTGCTCATAGAAAACATTTTAAAGTTGCTTTTCTCCCTGATATGTGGCAGGGAAAAGCTTGATGTTGGAAGTCTATTAAGAACATTGTTGATACCTTTCTATTTGGTTGCATAGGGAGAAAGTCTCATTTACCTATACCCTATACATTCCTTCCCCCCTTCTCTCCACCCAAATACAGGAAAAAATCATTTTTAAAAGGGATTGTTCTACCAAGACTCAGTCACCCATCTCTAGGAGCATGCCAGAATTGGTTGGTTGTCGTCTTGCATTCTCGAAGAGGACCAAAATGGTATCTCCATGTTGGGGTCAAGACACAGTGTGTCTGAGTGTGGCTGGATCAGGCCAATATGTGTTTGGAGCACTCTGCCACAGGTGGGGCCCAAGTGGTCCTCATGAACATTTGGAGTGGAGATGGCTCTTTTGAGCCACTGCCATTCTGCTTTGCTCATAGAACATAGAGCCTTCTTGGATATGGGCACACCATGATATGCAGTTCTGTGCTAGTGTCTCTCATGTCTCCCAATTACTGAAATAGTATTATGAAAGTGTGTTCAGGGTGAGCCTCTACACCTCAGAAATCAGAAAGCTCCAAATCAAGGCTTGTTTTATTGTTTTGTTCATTGTCTAGACTTATGAAATTGTTAATAAAGTAGATTAAACTTAAAAGTGTGTTTTACAAACTCCCCTCCTCCAAGGGCCTGATTGTTAAACATTTACAAGCACACCCCTCTATTGCTCTGTAAATATTGCTTGATCTCAGTCAGAGTCCAGTAAAAGGATCAAGGAATGAAGTCATCAACAGCCTGGAGGTCTAATGATGATGATGATGATGATGATGATGATGATGATGATGATGATGATGATAATGATGATTATAACAATAATGATAACTGGCATTTATATTGTACTTTTAAGGTTTGCAAAGTGCTTCATACCCATGATCATATTTGAGCCTTATAGCACCCCCTGCATATTCATGCCATGGCTGTATTGAAAATTATCAAGAAGATGTGAAGGATAACTAATTAATATGTTGGATCACAGAATTAGAATCCAAAAAGATTTTAGTGGGATAGCGTTGTTACATGATGCTAACAAACTGAGATTTAATAGTAGTAAATGTAAAATCCTGAATTAGTATACTGAGAATCAGTAATACAAATACATATGGGTAAAATATTCGTGTAAAAAAAGATCTGAGGGTTCTAGAAGACTATAAATTTAGTCAACAGTGCATTTTGGCAATCAAAAAGCTATAATGTGATTTTAGGCTATGTTAATAAAAGTATGGCAGCTAGGTGGTACAGTGGATAGAGCTCTGGGCTTGGAACCAGGAATACTCATTTTCCTGAGTTTAAATCTGGCCTCAGACATTTACTAGCTGTGTGAGACTGGGCAAGTCATTTAACCCTATTTGCCTCAGTTTTCTCATCTGCAAAATGAGCTGGAGAAGGAAATGGCAAACCACTCCAATACCTCAAATGGGGTCATAAAGAGTTGGACGCACAACTGATCAATGACTGAACAGAAGGGGGAGAGGGTTGATGGTCTGATTGTACTCTGCCCTGGTCAGACCATTCCTGTTGAGGTCTGGGCACTACCACATTTGAAGGGGAAAATCAATCAGTCATTCACGAGAAATGGCATAGAAGACACTAATGGTGGTTGGGTCAGTCACACAGGGAATGAAAACAAGAATTCATAGATTCACTGCCTGAGTGCTAGAGAGTTACACTAAACAGTAAAAGAACTAGAGGAAGACTTCCAACATGTTGCAGAGATATTCCACAAAAAGTCATAAAGAAATCAGAATGAGGATTACATAGAATTATAGATGGGTTGCCACTGAAACCTTGGAAAGAGTTCCCCCTGCCCCATGACATCATGGATTAATAATAGTGTCAGAGCAATGGTATACTAGATCGTATTCAAGGGAGCATG